>NC_051323.1:10238024-10539217 GCF_015220235.1 Choloepus didactylus | reverse complement strand
AGACTGAAAATGATTCTGTGAAATCTCCGACAGTTTAGCACAAACTGACAGGTTGAGTATAACCTGGCATGTGTCTCACAGATACCTACCTTCCCTAACAATATTCTCAGGAATCACGTGGAAGAAAGAATTGTTTGAAATTTATTTTTCACCCATTGCTTTATGAATGAGAAAAAGAAATGGCCCAGAGCTGGGGAATTTCATGAGGAAGCACGTGAATTTCAAAACTAAAAGAGAAAGTGGCAGGGGGCAGAAGAAGAGAGGGAGGGAGAGGGAGAGAGAGGGAGATGGAGAGAAAAAGAGAAAGAGAGGGAAAATAAGTCATAATCAAAGGTAAAAATAGAAACCGGGCATAAATGAGCCATATATTTGGAGTATAGAGGGAGGGTGAATTTTCTGCTCACCTCTATTTAATGAATAGACCTTTTCTTTTGAATAATTTAATTTATTTATTGTTATTTTTAACTTTTTATTGATGTAACAAATATACAGTATAAAATTTCCCATTTCAGCTTGCATATGTAGACAGTTACTCTCCTACTATGGTATTATGTGGTAAGAAAGCATGCACAAAGCAACAGTGCTGCAAAGCAAGCAAGAAGCATAAAATAGGTTACTCTCATATGAGTGGACTGGGGGGGACACTGAGTTTATTAGCAAGAATGGGGCAAAACGAGGGTCTAGAAGAGTGAATTAGAGCCTACTGGGGAGGCCCATTTGATGTGCCACCAGTGTTAATAACATTGATTTTAGTTTCTAGAACTTACCACTCAATCAGCCCTAAAATTTATTAGAAGCTAGTTTTTCTGATCTTAGTTACTTATTTCCCCAATTCCTAGTATATAGAATAAAAGCCAGTTGTAGGAGATAATGATGAGATGGAGACTATATGCGGAAAAGCATAAGGTACAGATTTGTAAATGTATGTTCAGTTGCGTATCCGTCTCTTTCATCCATACAAATTCTATCCTTGAAGGTTTATTTCAGTTCCTTCTTCACCCATAAAAACACATCCAATCACTTGGCTCATTGTGTCCTCTTCACTGGTATTTAGCCATACAGTATCTTGAATTGTCATTTACTGTTGATTGATGTATAAATTTTTCCCCAGGAAGACAGGTACTAAGCTGTAATTTCTTTTAACTTTCACCCAGTATCTAACACAGTGCTGAGTATATAAAAGCACTTAACAATTCTGCACTGCTCAAGTCTATTCATTAACTCAGTATACATAATTTTAAAAGATAATTTGTAAGAATATTTATAGTTGAAAAATACCTGCATCAGTTCATTCCTAAAGTTACAATTATAATGTCTTCTTGGTTTTTACCTGCTTATAGATATAGTAGAATAAGCTTCACATGAGCTCACTGGAAGTGTGAGGATGGTGGGACAAATAGGGAAGGGATTGAGTTGAGTGCCCCATGATCACTGGAATCAAGGGGTAGGAGATTTAGTGTCAGAAGCTGACTATTCCTGCAATATGTACAGAGTTTAATCTTCCCTGTCCATCGCGGGCTAATTCAGAGAAATCAGAGTTTCTGACTTTGGTACTATTGACATTTTGATCTGGATAATTCTTTATTATGGGACAGGTGTGTGTGTGTAGTTCTGTTACACTGTTGGGTGTTTAGCAGCATCTCTGGCTTCTCTCTACCCACTGGTTGTCAGTCACAGGTAATCCACCACTCCCCCAGGCAATGTGACTACCAAAATATCTCCAGATATGGCTAAATACCTCTTAGCAAGAGGACAGGCAAAATTGCCCCCAGATTGAGAACCACGAGTCTAGAGTGAGATCCTTGGAAATTTTCAAGCAGGGGTTTCCAAAAGGCAGTGGTGTCCAAATTGTCACCACATGGTAGCAAGAGATGAGAACAAAATATGGACATGGTTGGAAGAAATTTATATTGCTGCTGTTGTTAATAATTCCTTTTAAAAACTTCAACGGACTGCTCTTTCTTTAATAACAGGTGTAAATCCTTTTATTTAATTATAGCAATTGTATATGAAATTTTGATTAGTTTTGGGTTTGTTTTAATGTTCTTGACATTCCTATGTCAAGTCCCCAAAATTTGTTTTGAAATTGTTGCTTGGAAAAAAGAAATCTGAAAATCAGGATCCACTGCTTTAGAATAGAACAAATATCTTTTTCTCTTTCAGCCAGCTCTGAATAGTGTCATTAAGAGGTCCATACAGAATTATCACATAATAACTCCCATTAGGCAAGCAAATACAGGAGCAAAGATGAGAAAAGTAAAGGAAACACTTATTTTCTTAACACTGAGGTTATAAACTGGTATGCCCCAGGCCCTATTTGTCCTAAAGGTATACTCTGACAGCTTGGTTGTTTTAAAGCTATTGTCTAATTGCCAATATTTTAAAATTGAAAGATATTACTTTAAAATCTGTATTTCTGGCTTCTCTTTAGTAACGCTACACCCAAGTTCTGATGTAACAAAGCAACTGGAATTTAGGACCCATTGTTCCCATTTCACTCAGCTTGTATTTGACATTGGATCTATTTCTCTCCATTCCTTATCACCCCTTATTTCTATTCCACTTATTTGCATTATTCAGATGGCCCCTCTGTTTTAACATGGGAGGAATGAGCTGTTTCAGCCAAAATCTTAATTATCTAATAAAAATCTATTTTCACTTCATCCCTTTCCACAGCTATTTAAGCTAGTCTTACAAATAAATTGTTGAGGAAAATATTCAATTCAGGCAAAAAGAAATAAAATCAATTATTTTTAAGTTTTGTTTCCATTTTGAAAAATTTTCTTCGGTCTTGTTCTAATTAAATTCAGGACAAAAATGCTTCTACTATTAACCGTATAGTTCAGTAGGTTTCAGATATTATTTTCTTCCCCAACACACCCCAAGGCCTGACCTACTTCAATAGATAATAGGAGATCAACATGGCAGTGAGTGCACTTGACAGGGGAAGGGATTGACAGGAAGGAGATGCTCAGAATTTGAAATAAGAGAGATGATACATAAATTAAAAATAAAAAAACTCAGCAGGTAATTCTGAGAAACTGTTGCTCTACTACCCAAAATTACTCCCATAGAGAGTTATAGAGAATTATTTATTTTTAATCTTTCTAAACTTATCTGAAAAAGCTTGGAAATTGCCCCCCTGATTGTTTAAAAATACATGAATGGATGTATATAGGGAATGTCTAATAAAGCTATATTACTTAAAGTTCTGATGAAGAGAGAATTAAATTAGCCCTAGAAATGGACTCAAGAATCAGAATAATAATAATAAAAAAACTCTTTCTTTCTCCTCACCTCTCTTTGATTATTTTATCTGCATTCCATTTATTTTAATTAAGAAGAGATCAAGAAATATAACATTACCTAAAAAAATGCACACACACAAAACCCTTAGTGTAGTGATGCACAGGAACCTGAATGAAACATTTTATATTCTGAACCATTGCCTCTTACAGATCTATCCTACTTACAGTAGGGACATTTCCTTTTCTCATTTTTTTTTTTTAATTTCCTGATGTTTAATGGACTCTTCTTTCATTTTAATTCTCTCCTTTGAAGATCTCTTTTCACCTTCACTCTCTTTTTACACTATAGATCAATCACTTTCACAGAAAAAAAAAAAAAAGGCCTTGATGATAAATAGACCAATAGTCATTCGCTACACTCTTTCTCCATTCCAGGTCAACACTTTGACCTGTTACCACATTTAAATTTTTATTCCACTGACCCCCTGGCCCAATTCATTTTCTCTTTCTCCTCCGTGGCCTGCAATTCAAACAATTTAGTTCCTAGTGCCAACTCAGCCTTCATACATGTTGGATAATGTCTCTAAGTCTTGGTTTCTTCACTACTGGCCCCCAAAATCATCTTATTGCTGACAATGTATGCTTCCCTGGGATGACAACTCATTCAGGCGCTTTCCCGATTCCCATAATGCTCTGGCTGAGGTGACCTGGGAAGGAATGGATTTTCCTGTGCACAGGGAGGGCATGTATTGTGCTTTGCCAAAAGTTTATGGGGGTAAGCAGAGGCTGCCTTCAATTTCTACAGTGCACAACCTCTTCTCTTCTTACTTTTCACTTAGGGACATTCATCTTTTCCTTTCTCAATTCATCCTTTAGGCATCCATTTCCTAAATTCCTACTACCTATGAAACATATTGCTAGCTACCTTGGATTCAAAAGATGATGGCAGAGACAGATATATAAAACAAATTTGAGCAGTATTCTATAATAATTAAACCATATTTAATAGCAGAATATCACATTTTTCCATTCAGCTCTTGAAATAAAGAAGAGCCATGATCTCAGAAAATGGGAACCAAGAGATCAACCATAAAAAGTTTTGAACGACACTCTTCATGGAAATAAAGCAAATTCTGTTTCACAAAGGAGTGGGCATGGAGGAAAAAATACAGATTTTTTCCCCCCTAAGAGTGATAGAAACTAAAACACAATAAATGTTTAAATGAATTATGATAAGAAAATAGTATTGGTTTCAAATTAGAAATATATGATGACTATGCCTTATCTGGAAAGACGACTCTATGGAAAGCAACTAAATGAACTTTCTTAACGCTCTTCCCTTGTGGCTTCATCAGAAACAGATTCCCGAGTTGATGGGAATATGAAGCTTATATTTAAGGCATTTATGATGCGAGAGTCTACTTGGACAACCCCATTTCCCAACATTGTCCCAATTATTGTTAATAGCATTTCCATGGCAACACTTTCTCATTCCCAAACACTAATTGCTCTCTCTTGACTCTGAGTCTTTGCAACTGCTCTGTTGTATGTCTAAAATGCCATTTGGGGGGGGGGGGTAGCGGATATTTTGCCTTATTTGAAGAAAGCCAGTTCATTTATCAAGGTAATCTTAAAATTTCCTTTATGAAACTTTCATCGCCCTTTCTGGCTGAGCTAGTACTTTTCACCCAGTGACCATAATCCCAACAATTTCATTTATTACATTGCATTATATTTCATGACTTCCATTATTATTTTACCTTACATGACTTTTAACCTCTCTAATCTCCATATTATGACCGATTCACTTTAATAATTCAAAAACTGAACAGGCACTGTCAATTACATAAAAATGAATATATGAATGAAATGAAGAAATGAATGAAGAAATGAATGTTATGTCTGCTAGAGGACCCATTTGATTTTACTGAATGAATTGGCTGCCCAGATGAGAAGAGAATAGCAACCAAATATATTATTTACTTTATAGGACTGGTTGATAAATAAATCAATCCATCTTTAGACCTTCTGCACTGAAGATAGAAATTTTATCAGCTTTATAAAGAAGAATTCCCCACTCCAAATTTGGGAGAAAAGTATTTCTTCACGCAGAACTAGACATTGGTAAATATTGAGTGACAAACACACGGATAAAAAATTCTCCCTTCGTTTAATTGAACTAAAATTATCCCTTGCCCCAAATAGGTGATGCTTAAGGCTGAGATTTTTGTAGCAATACCAATGCTCCTTTAACAATCCTTCGGAAACCTGAGCTTATTTATAGCTGGTAGGTTACTCAACTTACAGAGGAGGTGGGTGCTGCTATGGGAACCATATCTCTGTGCATTCATGACTTGTATTTTAAACTAGGAAACATCTTAAAGTTGCATTAATGCAAAGAAAAGGAAATGCTTACATTTAGCAGTATCCCCAGTTCTTTTGGCTGTCACTTAGAAAGATCTAAACATTTCACACAACATGATTTTAGAAAACTTTTGACCTTTTTAGATTTTATTTATTTATTTATTTTAAAATTTTTTGTTCCAAAATGCCAGGAACTATCGAAACACTTGTCTTAAAGGAAAAGGTCACCCCACAGAGGAAAGGTAGTCCTGAGTTGAGTGACAGTGCTTCTCTATTGTCTATTCCAGGGTGTCAAGCACTAATTGTAAGGTGCCTGAATGATAGCTTCTTCTCTGCACTGGCCCTAGATGTGCAAGGATATTTCAAGAAATTCTGCAGCTATTTCCAATGCAAATCCTATGACATGTGACAATTAATCCAAATCCACCTGTCATGGTAACTGCTAAACCAAGTATCTTGAAGTGCACAGCCAATTAAATAGACTCCAAACAGAGGCAAAATTTGTTTGAAAATGACTCATCACTGTTCTAGGTTAACATTATGGAGAGGCCACTATGAACTACTAGCATGGAGGAGTATTGTTTCCCTTATATCAGCGTTTCTTGATTATCAGTCTCACTGCAAAGATGTGATAAAATAGGTACAAAAAAGCACAGATTAGTTACAATGGAATAGAATCACTTTCAAGATTTTTCTTAAAAGCTGATTCTAAAAGCAAATGAGGTCATGCCGAATGAATATTATGAAATTATTTTAAGTGTTTTGAAATGCTGTAGTTGTGATGGACCTTCTCATCTATTGCTAACAAGCAGTTCTGGTTTGCAGAAAAGAGCACTGAGACAGAAAGAAGCTGAAACAAAGTGACTTGCCCACAAATAACAGTTCATTACTGACACAGTCAGGTCTGGGACCCTATCTCCATATCAGTTCTCCAGAACATTCTATACCATGTGCATTTTATGCTAACTGGAATGCACAGGTAAACAGACGTTGAACTTTATTTGCACAAATTGAAGTAATCAACTGGTCTCAGGAAATATCACTGCCTAGACCAACTTGTTAGCTTAGGCCCTGTGGTCTTATAAGAGCAATGCAAGCAAATAAATAAGGGGCATAAAATAACAAAGTTTATGCTTCAGTCCTTGGGTTTGAGTTTTTAAGTCTACATTTTGCAAATTCAGAATATGAACTGTCTTATTAAATCTAGGATGTTAGATTTAGAAAGTAGCTCAAGAAAAAGTAAACTTACTGATTAATGGGACATCAGGATTATCAATCTCAAAAAAATGTACATGCTGCTACTCAACAAAGATTTTTAAAGAGTTTAGACAAGTTGTCAAATGAGAGGTTAAGGGAAATTTTGAGGTGTGTACGTTCTGAAACTGTGAGACTGACATCAAAGGGCTAACCACTGTGTTCTCTCAGGAATCGAATAATGGTTCTAAAGTTGAAAGGCTAGAGCTGAAAGTGTAAATGAAACAACATCAACAATGAGAGTGACCCACAATCTTTATGAAAATCAGTGTCCTAAAGTTCCATCCCTCTTTTCATCTATGTACAAGTATGTGTCATATCTCAAAGCCAGGCGAAGGAGAGAATTATTTGAAATTGGAAACCTAGTTGCAAATGACAAGCACAAGTTACTTGTCACCAAAAATCTTGAAACGTTTCCAATGGAAACAAGTGAATATTAATAATTCATTATTCATGCCACTAGGATTCCAATGAGCTTAAAAACATCATTAAGGTCAAACTCATTTGGTACCATTTCACCTCTAGAGAACTGACTTTCATTGGGGTAAGACATCATTAGTAGACTCGCTTGATATCTTATTTGAAATAGACTCTACAGTTAAATGTACAACAAAAAAATCTGGAAGATTAAAAATGGTCTGCCATAAATATTGCAATGCAAGGGAATCTGCTCATATTTCAGAATTGAGGAAGTGCTGGACCTGCAGAGAATAGCCAGCAGGGATCTCAGCTGTCTGAAGAAACAAATTTAGGGAAACCAGGAAACAACTGGCGGAACTTACACCTGCTCTCCAATGAAGCACACCTACCCTCCACCAAACCCACCTGCCACTCTCCACTAAAATCCTCATGCTTCCGTTGGCCTGACACCTGCCTGCCACTGCAGGAGCTGTAATGACTTCCCTTCTTTTCTGCTTTTCAATTCTTGTGCAAGTGCCTCATTGGGGCAATGTAGCTAGAACCCTACTCAGAAAGGGGAGTCTAGGAAATGTGTTTTCCAGGCTTGCAAAAGTTAGGGGGAATGATGCTGAGATGCTAACAGGCAATACAGAAAGATTTTCTTTTTTTTGGTGGTGTGGGGGTCCCTCAAAAATAACTCAGTGCAAGAATTTGAATTTTTTGTTTTTAATTGCCTTTGTTCTCTATTTTGGAAACATTTTCCTTACTCAAATGGAATGCACTCTTATGATGTCAGAAGCAGGTTGATTTCTACAAAGGAGATATCTATCTTGGCTTCATTACTTTCTCATTTAGACCTGAGAAAAGACAAGTAATTGCAAGGGGTTATTGAAATCAATCTTATTTTTGAAAACAATGTCCAGGATTGAATAAATTTTACCTTTCAAAGTACTGTGGCTAAGAGATTTTATTTAAAGCTGTGACTATTTTTGAAAATATAGTCAAGTGCTGGGGAGACAGACAAATACAGCATTGTCTGTGAATGTAACTTTCAGTTGAAATCATGAGTGGTGATACATCAATTTTATAGCAAAAGTCAAAGTTTCTTTAGAGCAATAGTTCTTCAAATGGCGTCCCAAGACCAGTAGCATCAGCCTCACCTACCAATATGAGTAAAAAAGCAAATTCTCAGGTCCCATTCCACAAAGAATGAATTAGGATCTATGTATTTGGGCCCAGAAATATGTATTTTAAAAATCTCTGTAGGTGATTCTAACCAAGATAACTTTGACAACCACTGTTCTACAGGGTGAGGAATTGGGACCCTAGCTTCAAGATGTGCATTTGAGAGAATAGGCCCATTGCCATTGCCAAGTTTGCTATGATCTGGGAGCATTAAATAGGAGTAAAATGGAGGTGACTGTACTTAGGGTGCTACAATGCAGCAGCACTGCAAGCCACAAACCACTGATGTGATCAAAACAAAGAGGCTCTGCTAAGCTCCCTCTTTCTTCCTCATTGTTTCTTTTTTCACTAACTCTCAGTGTTCAGATACTGGCACTTAACTTTGTGGGGTTTTTCTTGTTTTTTTTTTTTTTTTTGTTGTTGTTGTTGTTTTGTTTTGTTTTTTTGTGATGCACGTTCCCCAACAAGCTGCCCTTTATATACATCTTGATCCAAATTTCCAGTGCATAAAGATATCCCCTGTGGGTGAAGATACAGCGGGATGTGTCCAAGTTCTAAATGACAGAGGATATTTGCGTGGAGACGATTCTTAATGTATCTCTTGAGATTCTGCACAGGAGATATGCAGGAACTGACTACCTTTGTTTCAGACTATTTTCTCAAGGATATTTGTATAGTGAACAGTCTTGGAGGATAGAAATAATGGCTGCCATGAGAGCAAAAAAAAAAGAAACACAGTTTGTTTATATGCTTGGAAGGTACAGATAGTCTTCCTCTGGAAAAAAAAAAAAATAGCAGGCAAGCTGATTCTCCATTATAAAAATCTAGATTTTCTATGAGCCAGATTCTTCTCCTCTACTGCAACCCACTGCATGTTCAGGTGTTATCTTGTTATCTTGCCCTCTTCAGATCACCCTGGGTATTGAGGCTCTGGGAACCATGCACACTATTGCAGTAGTTTATTAATATTTACAATAATAAATGGTTCTTCATCTCTGACCCAGGAGCCTATTATATTTTTTCTAGCACACACAAAACTGTGGCAGGATAACATTTTAGCTTGTACTTAGGGTAAAACTCAATAGTTCTTGGAAATGCTCTAGAATAACTTGGCTGCATGTGTCCAACTGGATTGCCATATCTGTATGGATCAACAAATGCTTTGTGCCTTCCAGTTTTTCCCCTTGTTATTTGGAGGTTCTAGAAAATCATCCTAGGCCTGTCCCACCAATGCATGTTGGTCGTGTGGGGACAGATAACTTGTCTCTAGTTCACAGGTCTCTAGACAAGACAAATGGAATTCAAAGTGCTGTACTTGAGAAGCCTCATTGTCCTTGACCTAATTAAATTGATCTAATCCTGGAACTGGAGTTTAATCTGATGCCTAGTGGGGTGAGATTTGGTGTGAGGGGGTTGTAAGGGGGTAAAAATGTTCTATATGTTGGAGGGTTAGGACTTGTACATAGAGGGTGGACTCTGATAGGGTTTATTTTCTAGAGATGGATGCCCCAGTATTTCCTACCCCATATGCTCTTCCAGAACCCTGCCTGAGGACAAGCTTTCTAAGGTGCCATTGCTAAGGATCCTGATGGTTTTAGACTCAAAGCAACATTACTAACTGTAGAACAAATGACCCTAACTCCCTCTTATAAATATATTTGTAATCAAGCCAGTGGAACTTTGTCTCCAAAAATGAGCAAAACAATTTCCCAATCAGGGTGAATATGGGTCCTTAGATTATTACTTGGAAATCTCAAGTTTACATTTACATTCAATTTCATGACTATTTAATCAGCAGAAGCATTTCTGCCATTATAGTTGATTAGGGAAATCCAACAGAGTTAAATGTGCCTTCAGAAACTATTTAAAGAGACATAGCTGGTGTGTGAACTAAAAGTGTAAATAACTACATAAAAATGTGAGACGCTGCTATTAAATGTTATTACATTACAGAGAGGAGTGAATTCAACAGTGACTCAAATTGTCAGGGAAGGTAGCACTTGAGAAGTAGAGTAAGACTGCGTCTGGCAGCCTAAACAGTTTTCTGACTGATAATCTCCTAGGATACTTCTTGGTCCCAGAACATTGTGTCCTGTGGATTACAGAGTGTTAATCCACTTTCTTTTCTTCTTGAACACTCACCATCAATCCATGTTTAAAGGGACCACCTCCTACCCCAAGCATGGCTGCAAAATGAAAACGATCTTACCTTCACTCCCCAGTGCTTGCTTCCATTTTTTTTTTTTTTTTTCCTAACTGAAGATTAGCACACAGGTCTTTCTTATTTTCATTGATTTATATCTAATTATTGGGCATTTGTGGAGGAGAAAATATAGGAGTAATAAAATAAGAAATATGAAGAAGATATAAAATCTCACATCCATTTTTCTCTTCTCCCTCTCTGTGTCTCTTGAAACTTTTAACAATGTTACTCAAAACACCACTCTTTGTTCTTTCAGTACCCTTTGTTTTTATTCTTTTTCCGTCTCTCTGTCTTTCTCATTGTCTTCCTTTCTAATAAACACACATATGCACACACATGCACAAACACCGAGGTTATATGTTACCTTTCTCTGCCATAATTGGTAATTTGTTGAAAGACTTTGAGGGGCGTTGCAGTGAACAGTCAATAAATTTTGAATAAAATTGTATCTTTACTGTGTTAGTCTTGCATTCCCAACTGGATTGTAAACTCAGTGAGAGCAAGGTTCACAGCTCAAACACTTTTGGTTTCATTCTATACAGGCTGATTCTCATTCACGTTGTTTCCAGCACAGTGATGGCACCTAATAATAGTTCATAAATACAAGCTGTGCTCCTGATTACCTTTTCGTCTTGAATGACTTTCACCACTCATTTATATCATCCAAGTTTCAAGTAGTTCTCATTCTCTCATTGTGTAGTAGTTCCATTACTTGAGTTTCTGTCTTTAGAAATAACGTATCCTTGTTTGTATTTGATCATTGGAGAATATAAACATATATATTAACTTTTACACAGAAAACAAACTGACCTAGAAATAATCATGAAAATAATCATGTGTCTGTACATATATATATATGATTATTTATATAGGATGTTACTATATAAGTATATGATCTTTATATACTATATATAATTATATAATTGATTATTTTATGCTTCTCAGAGACAGAGAGTTTAGAAATTTTTCTTCAGTCATCTCTGTGAAATTATTTTTTATAGCCAATTCTCCTTCTATCATGTTTTTGCATAATCAATCAATTTTCAGACTGTTTTGAAATATTTAACAGTATGCAGGAAAGGCTGCTGGGACAGTTTACTAATTAATGCTCTGTGCTTATAATCAATGATTATTTTTACCTGTTTTATTTGTGCAGTTCAATACATGTTGAAATGCCTATCCAATTATTTTTATGACTGCATTTATCTTAAATGTGCGTGTGTTTTACAATATCTTAAAATGTTTGCAGAGAAATAGGTTAAATACACCTGAGGCTATAAAATCAAAATTATAATGGGAAATTAGAAAGCAAAATAAGATAATGATTTACCTTTTAGCATAAATAGTTTTGCTGACAACAAAATTTTGCCTTTAAGTTATTCCCATGTGCTCTTTTTACCATAGATCTCTAGGATAATATATTCTTAGTCCGACTCCCCACTATTCATGCATTCCTGAACTACAGAAGAAGTCACATTGGTTTTCTATGTCCTCCATAACTAACTCAGAGTCTGGCACATATCTAGAAGTATTTCTTAAATTCATAAACTCATCAGGGAAATACTCTATTTCACCACTAAATCAATGGTGTTTTATTTACCTAAATCATAAAACAAGAATTTTAATGGCTTCTATTTTCAACGTACTCTGGCACGTACAATATGAATAAATTTTCCAGGAGTTTATGAGACCCTGAATATGCGCTAAATTAAAATATAAGAATAAAAGAAGTGGACTGGAATTCCACAGGGTTTAAAGAATTATGAAGATCTTGAGAGGTAGAAAAGAAAATGTTGGGAAAAGGCACAATGAGGATAAAGACATAAAAAGTGAAAGTGCATCACTGGGCCAATGAATAGAAAGAGCACTAGACCATCAATTGTGTGAGAATGAACTCTACTAGCATTTCAATCAAATTGGAAATCCTTGTCATGAACTCAAAAAAAAATATTGAGATTTAGAAGGAAATGAACTCACCATGAGAGTTAAATAATCAAGGTGAAGGAGCATGCCAGGAAAGAAGGTTGGGGAATTTAAATCTTTAGGAGTCCCTGAGGATATTTGAGAAGAGGCCACATAGTTGGAGTGGGGGTGGGGGGAGGATCAGAGCCCAGTTAAAGATGCAAGAATGTGAAAGTGAAGAGAATGAAGATTGACTTTCAGATAGAAGGTTGGCATCAAATGTGGTGGCAAGGGAATAAAAAAGAGTATTTGCATTTGCAAATTTCTATTCCAGTGCACTTTGTAAAATAGTTTCAATAAAGCAAATGGGGATGAAAGTAGCTTGCAAAGAGCCTAGAATTTGGTATAAAATCAGTGGAAGTAGAGGCAGCAGGGTGTAAGGAAAGAACAGAAATACAATTGGTTTAGTTTCTTGGCTGCAAAAACAAATACCATGCAATATATTAAACAATGAAAAGTTATTGGCTTACGGTTTTGAGATTCGAAAAAGTCCAAAATCAAGACGTCATCTAGGGCATGCTTAGTCTCTGAAGAGTGTGTTGTCCTGGGGCTGGCTGTCTGGGATACTTGGTGTTTGGCTTTTCTGAGACATGGAAGTGCACATAGCAGCCTCTTCTGGCTTCTGTAAGTCTCTGTGTCTGAAATTCATTCTGCTTGTAAAGGACCCCAGTATTAGGATTAAGATTAAGAACCTGTTTTATTTTTCTTGGGTACATAACTCCAAGCCACGACAGTCGCCATGGGAAGTTGTCTGCACATTTGTCACGGGAAGTTGTCTCTTAGAAACAGAAAGCCTTGAACACATTTTAAACGAGATGGGAAAAATAAGCCCATGGCGGGAAATTGAGGCTAAGATGGAGAGGATAATTGATGGGGCAAGTTTTCAGAGATGTTGAGAAATGAGTAAGATAAAATGAAGCGTTCAGGTAGTGGATTTTTCAAAAAGGAGCAGAGAAAATTACTCTAAGATGAAAGAGAAACAGTCAGTATAATGAAGATTCCGAGAAATATTGGGATAAAGAGAAGGGAAGGTGGTTCTTAAATAGGATGTAGGCATTATAGAGTTTCAGATTTTTAAAAAGCAGTTTTAATGAGATATATTCACATACCACCCAATCCATCTAAAGTGTACAATCAATGGATTTTAGTATATTCACAGAGTTGTGCATTCATCACCACGATTTTAGAACAGCTTCATTGCTTCGAAAAGAAAACCCAGCACCACTCAGCAGTCACCTCTCAATCTCGGGATTCTTCCTCAGCCTGGCATAATTACTAATCCATTTTTATCTCTGTAGATTTATTTACATTTGCATTTTATATAGATGGAATCCTACAATATGTATACTTTATGTGTGGTTTCTTTCACTAAGCATAACATTTTTAAAATTATTATTATTTTCAATTAGAGAATTTGTAGGTTTCTAGAAAAGTCATGTAATATATAGTGTTCCCATATACCCCCCCATTGCTGACACTTTGCATAACCACATGATATCTTTTTCTTTTACAATTGATGAAAGAGTATTAAAATACTACTATTAACTGTACAGTCCATAGTTTAACTTAGGTGTATTTTTCCCCATATACCACCCTATCATTATCACATTTTATAGTGATGTACATTTCTTATTCAAGAAAGAACATTCTTATACTTGTACTGTTAGCCACAGTCCATTGTCCACAACAGTGCTCACTGTGTTATGCAGCCCCATATTTTATATTCTAACTGTCATTCTAGTAACATACACAACCCAAAACTTTCCTTTTCAACCACATTTGCAAACATAATTCAACACTGTTAATTACACTTGGAATAATGTACTTACCATCACCATCTTCCATTTACAAACCTTAATTCAGTTCCATTGGTTGATGTATCTATCCTTGTGCCGGTACTATGCTGTTTTGACCATGGTAGCCTTGCAATATACTTTAAAGTCAGGAGGTGTGAGTCCTCCGACTTTACTCTTCTTTTTCAAGATGTTCTTGGTAATTCAGGGTTCCTTATCCTTTCAAATAAATATGATAATTGGATTTTCCATTTCTGCAAAGTAAGCTTTTGGAATTTTGATTGGGATTGCACTGAACCTGTAAATTATTTTGGGTAGAATTGACATCTTAACAATATGTAGTCTTCCAGTCCATGAACACGATATGTCCTCCCATTTATTTAGGTCTTATTTGATTTCTCTTAGCAATGTTTCATAGTTTTCTGTGTATGGGTCCCTTAAATAGATGGTTAAATTTATTCCTAGATATTTTGTTCTTTTAGCTGCTATTGTAAATGGGACTTTTCTCTGGATTTCTTCCTCACATTGCTCATTACTAGTGTATAGAATTACTGATGATTTTTGTAGGTTGATATTGTACCCTGCCACTTTGCTGAATTTGTTTATTAGCCGTAGTACCTTTGTTTATTTTTCAGGGCTTTCTATATACAGGATCATGTCATCTACAGATAGTGACAATTTTACTTTTCCTTTCCATTTTGAATCCTTTCATTTCTTTTTCTTGCTTAATTGCCCAGGCTAGAACTTCCAGTACAATGTTGAATAATAGTGATGACAGTGGGCATCCTTGTCTTGTTTCAGATCTTAGAAGGAAAGATTTCCTTTTTTCACCAGTGGTGTTAGCTAGGGGGTTTTCATATATGTTCTTTATTATATTTAGGTAGTTTCCTTCTATTCCTCTTTTTCTCAATGTTTTTATCAATAAAGTTTGCTGAATTTTGTCAAATGTCTTCTCTGCATTGATAGAGATGATCATGTGTTTTTTTTTTTCTTCTCCTTTGATTTTGTTGATGTGGTGGTTACATTAATTGATATTTTTCTCTTTTTTCCATTCAGCATTTGTGGAGTCTTTCTCCAGTCTCTACCATCCTCTGGAGTTCCAAGCAAAAGGCAGTTGCCCTTTTATTAGCTAAGTTTCTGGGGAGGCTTTTTCAGGGGATGTCGTATGTCACATGTTATGATGTCAATGAGTTTTAGAATTTTTAATTTCTGAAGAAGCAGCTTGGAGTACTAAGATCTGTGGATTTAGAATCAGAAAATCTTGTGATATCCAGATCTACCACTTGGGATGAGACTGTAAACATATTAAATTCTCTTAAACTTTCTGAATCTCACATCCTTCTATTTTAAAATGAAGTTTTGATGAACACAGAGACATGTTGCCCAGATTTCCATTCAAGAAGGACTTGGGGCACCAGTTGATGGGGGTGATATCTGTAGGCAGCCTTCAGCTGTCAGCCCCTTCAAAACTTGCCTCCACTGCAGAAAGCCAACTGGTCCAAGGCAAATCCTTTTGGGGATAGCTCATATACAATGATTGAAGGAAGCAGACCTATAAAGGCATGACTATTTGGGGCCAATGTGAGACAACTCTACTGAGATACAGTGGTACCTCGGTACTCAACGTTATTTGGTTCCGGGAGATGTGATAAGTACTAAAAACAGTGAGTTCCAAACAAATGTTTCCCATAAGGAATAATGTAAATAAATTTAATGCTTTCCTGAACCAAAGACAATGCACATTTTTTAGGCAATATGTAAAAAGATATGGTTGTATAGCATTACTTTACATGAGAAATAAACCTAAAAATTAATAAATACTTTGATTGAATAAAATAAAAACTTCACTTTACCTGTACTGAGAAGGGTCCATGGCATAGTGGGATGGTGGGAGGAGGGTGGAGAGGAGGAGAAGTTATGTGGAGTATTGCTTGGAAGGAGAATCCCCCTCCAGTAGAACATCAAGATCTTGTGCTTCAGATGTTCTTTCTCTTTTCTGCCTTTTTTCAACTTGCACCACAGGCTCTGAGACACTCTTTGTCACCTTCACTAAAAACTTATCCAATGAGGACAGCTTCTGTCTTCTTTTCAGAATTCCTCAAAAATGTGAAATTCTTTGGTCATTCAATAAATTCACATTTCTGCTTGTCAGAGCTTTGTCCGGATGGTACTTCTCCACAAAGTTTTGAACTTCTGCCCATTTTGCACACATTTCTTTTATCAGGGAACTGGGGACATCCTCCCTTGTCTCCTCACCTGGAGATATCTCTGCAGCCACCTCTTGTTGCTGCTGCTTCTGTACTTCCTGCAGCTCCTCAGAGCTGAGATCTTCACAGTGTTTCTCCACTCACTCTTCTACATCAGCCTTTTTAATAACTTCTTTATGCTTAATGATGGCGGAGACCATTGTTCTAGGCAAACCATTTTTCCCTAGCAAGATCAGTAATGCAAATACCACTCCCATATTTGCCTATTTTTTCTTTTCTTTTTTTTTTGTTTTGCTTTCCTTTTTTTTTTTTTTCAATGATGGTGCAAAGTAATATTCTTTTATGATTAGCACCCTCACTGCTCATTTTCTTAGGACCCATGATGAGAAAAAAACACAAAAATACACAAAATGACCACAGAAGCTAAGATAAAACTGCAAGGGGATGTGCACAGGGCAAGAGCTACTGCATGACTAACATGTGACCCTTTGTTTCAGCAGGAAAGGGGAGTAAGTCATGAGGCAACCAAGACTTGCACATCAAGTACCAAACAAATGACAAGGACCAGGACAAAACTTTCATGTCAAAATGCATCAAGTACCAAATTCGGCGAGTTGCAAAGCAGTTGAGTATCGAGGTACCATGATATTTTAGCTTCAGAGATACCTTGGGGTTGCACCAGGCTGTTGTTTGGTTCTACCTTGCAGTTGGACTTCTCTCTCTTCCGCCAAATCCTGTAGCCTCCTCCACTCTTCCAAATGTGTTGATCCAAAGGCAACCCTATAATAAGACTTCTGTCTATTAAACTGTCTCAGAGTCACTCCTAGAGGACTCCAATTATGACAGAGGTTGCAATGAGGATTCAAGAAGGTACTGATGAATAAGGAATTGCTTCACACTTAGTAGGTGCTCATAGATACTCTAGATGCCAGATTACTAAAAGCTATTTCATAAAGAGGTGGGATATATTCTTCTGAATATTCTAAGATGATTAATTTTAACTCAAACTTTTCTAAACATAGTTATTCTTGTACCGTCTACACATGGCTAGTGGTCTTTTAGTAATTTTTCTATAAATGTGAATGAGTAAGTTTGGAAGCATTCCTATCTGTTCACTCTTTGGCCACAGTTATCATGTGTAAGATGCCATCATGCTAGCCTGTCGCCAGGTTTTTGGTTCAGTCTGCTAGTATAATTAGAGGTCAGTCTCTGCTAAGAATTTTGTATTTGGAATTTGGAGCTGTTCTGAGATATGATAAAGACTCAATCCATGGCAAGATATACTGGGGCAGCCCGTGGTCAAGGAAAAGTACAAGAAACACAGAATCATTTCCCCCAAGAAGTATCAGCAACTTTGCACCAATTTGAGAAGCCCAACTACTGAGCCTCCTATAAAGATTTTGGTGTCATACATAGCCTCAACCTCGATTATAATGACTAGGGATATTTTTCTTTCTTTCTCTTCTTTACTCCCATTGCTAAAGATTTGTTAAGAGCAATCCATTCATGTACACTGTCTAGTGCTTTAAAAACTACCACTTCTCTGAAGCGAACGGTGATTCATAGCTGGTGGCAAACCATTGTGGAGAATGAGCTCACACCAGCAAAGCTGTAACTCCATTCAAAGGACCAGCAGTTCAGTCTGATAGTGTCCTCCTGAGAAGAATAGGCTCCCATTTAAGCACTAGGATGTGATGAAAGGGTAGGAAATGATTGCTTTGTCAATATTTCTCAATGGATGTAGTTGGGATAGCTATGACCTACCTCTGCTTTATAAATCATCTCAAAAATTAACTTCTGAGTTCAAACTGAAATATGTCTCTGCTGGGAACAGTCTGCAACTGATAGAAGAGTTGAAAGAAGTAGTTTCTCTTCTTTAGCCGGGATAATATTGCTTCTCTTTGACAGTCCCCACTCTCTTATCCTGGTCTGATTTTGCCGAATGGACAAAGGGCTTGAGAAAAGCTGTGGCTTAGGTAATGAGTGTATGGTTTTGTGTGACTTATCCATGAAAGCTCTTTATACAAATTAAATGAACCAGCTGCTTTGCTTTACTTTCCTAGAAATGAAGGCAGAACTAAGTGTGCATGATAATAGCACAATTTGTCAAATGAGTGAATTTAGATAATTTGCAGTGAGAAAAATCAGCAAAACATCTATTTAGGAGGTCCAGTAGTCCTGTTAAAAAAGAACTTGAATGAGCCTAAAATTTTTGGTAATTGATGTAAACTGAACCTCTGGATGAGTCTGCTCAATAAATTTTCATCTATTGAATTCGTGTTTCCTCTTTTTCAACATTCATCATAATTTGACAGAATATATTACAAAAATTTACGTATTAAGCATACACATTTAAATAGAATACAATTAATAAAATAAAGAGGAGCATTGTGTACAAATGAAATTTTCCTACCAAAGATTCCTGATCCGGGGGGCCACAGAATGTTCCAATCAAAAATAATCTATGTTAAAGAATAATAAATTATTATGTACATGCTTACACAGATACATAGTTCACTTTATTTTGCACATGTAATAGCATACTGTACTTCCTATTCTGTACCTTGCCTTTTTTACTTAACAATGCATCTTTCATCACAAAATTAAAAAAAAATTAAAATGTTACTCTGTTGCTCAGAAATGAATTGAAACCACTCTTGAGCCTCTTTTAATATTCAGCCATATTAACCAAAAAAGCAAAGAAGTTTGTCATAAATAAAATCATGTCTTGGGTACAGAAAAGTTTCCCTGTGGCTCTACTTGTATAGATTTGGTTTGCAGGTTGGTGAGCTATACTGTTTAAACAAATCACTTATATCCTCATGCTACAATTCAATGTATTTCTCAGTAACTGTTTGGAGAATGCCAGCTATGTACCAGGCATTTAATTAAGTGGTGAGGATTTCAAAAACTTGAGGAACTCAGTCATAAAATGATGGTTTAGTAATGGCAGTTTGAGCAGCAGGATGAAAGAGGGAACTATGTTAAAAAGCAAGGTACAATCTTGGGTGACATTTATAATAAAGTAAACATAAGACACTTTGATCCCACAAAAGGAGGAAGGGTTCTATTTCTAGACTGAGTTAGAGAAATCTTGACTGGTAAAGAAAAACTTGTGCAGAATTTGGGAAAGAAGTTTTCTAGGAAAAAAGGAAATGGAATGGCTTTCCTGGTAGATGAAATCACACAGGAAAGAACACACTGTTAGAAAGATGCCATCACATCATGGACAATCAGTACCCTCTTTATCACTGGAAATAGAGTCATTAATGCTTATAAATCTATTCAGATTAGAGAACAAATTCCAGAAAACCCAGAACCAATTCAGAAAACTCTTTTTTATGATTCTGTTGCTACAGAACCCTACTCTCTGTATCATTCAGGTTATCCGGAGAACAGAACAAATCATAGACCCTCTCTCTCTAAAATATGTATTAATATTTATAAAATTATGTATTTATATATGGGATTTATTTGGGGGAATTGGGTCACACAATTGACACAACTGTGGGGACTGAAAAGTCCAAAATATACAGTTCAAGTCCCTGGGCTGAAAACTCTCAGGTGGGAGTTGATATTGGAGTTTCGAGGTAAAATTTCGTCTTCCTCAGGAAGAAATCAAGAAAAAATGAAGAAATCAAGAAAAATCTACTTGAATTAAAGTCATCTGTAGATTTTAACCACATCTAAAAAATACCTTCACAGCCAAATGTAGATTTGTATTAATTACATAACAAGGTACTATAGTTTAGCAAAGTTGACAAATAAGACTATCACAAGAGACTTGACCAAAAAAAATATTCGGGAACATTTTTCAGTGGTCCACATGAAGAGGATCAGAACAAAGGTGGAAGCATAGGAACATAGTGAGAAATATATGTTGAAAATATATTTAATAGAAACCACTGGATTTGGTCACTCCTGGTGATGGGAAAAGGAGAAGGGAAAACAAGAAGGAGATGATTTTTGGCAGGGTTTTGGCACAGGAAACTTGGTGAATGGTGATGACCCTAAGGGTTCACTTTGAAGAGGCCTCATTAATCTGTATACTCTATCGTTAGCATAGTGGCCTAACCATATTTGAAATGGGTTTCTTGAAAAAAACAAAAACAAATAAATACTGTTAACTATGTCTTCAAATATATTAAAATTATTTTTTATGTGCAAAGAATTATCGTTAGGAATTTGTTAAGTATCTGCCTTATGAATTGAAGTTTACATCTTGCTTGAGTCAGGAAGGACCACAGTATATCTTATTTCATCAACTTAATATAGAAAAACAGGAAATTAAGACTCAGAGATGTTATAAGCAACTTTACAGTTGCTTTTAAATAAATATATCCAATTGCTTGCAGTCGTCATACTTGGTAGTGTTCAAAGTGCCATAATGTAAGTATATGCTTCTTTTGGATGTGTGCCATGATTTTAATCCAGCTCAGCCACTGATAAATCATTTCCTCTTGGACAAATCACCTAACCAATACTAGGTTTCTATTTCCTCGTTCTTTAAATAAAAGACATCATGATGATTGCTTAAGCTATGTCAGAGCTCTGCAAAAGAATAACTGGTAATACCATTTGAGAAAGATATTGCATGAAAGAGTATTATCCTTGAATGTCAAAGGCATCCTTTCCTGATCCTAGGTGTGCTGTCTGGGGGTCAAAGCTGAAAACTGCACAAGCCTGGTGTTCAGTTAGCAGATTGCTGACTAATTTGCCCTCAGTGTTCAAAGAATCTAAAAGAAGAGGTGGCAGACAGGTCACTGGAAGGAGCTCTGGGTAAATAACAAACTCTGATGTCAGAAAAACAGCAAAGTAAAATTATTAGATTGGAGTAAGAATTTGACTATGACTGGAAGAGGTTAGGGAAAATATAGAGATCGATGGACAAAATTCTCGAGAATTTGAGTGTGGGACCAGGGTTATACAGGTTAAGAGTCTGGATCAGATTCTAGTCCCAGTGGGTATTTTGAATATAATCACTCAAGGCAATAGGTAAATTAAGCTGATTATGTGTATCTATAGAAAGTGCTATAAAGAGGCTGTAAGTCAATGTTCAAGTAAATACCTTCATTTGTCAGCATTTGCATTCAGTTGTATCTAATAGAAAATGCACACACCACTGACTTCAACAAGGGGTTCATCTTTTTTTTTCTCAGGTTGCAGAATATTTGGTAGGTAGACAGTTCAAGACTGGTGTAAAGGCTCAAATGTAGAAGAGCTGAGATTGTTGTAATTCTCATAGCATTTCTTGAATTGTTATTCAAAAAATGCTGCAGACACCAGCAAGGCACTTCAATGTTCACAACAACTAGTAGGGAATGGGCATGGGACTAAGCAGATCGGATACGTGGGCCATAAAAATGGATGTTGGGCATGAACCACTGGCACAGCTGTACTAGGAGACAAAAGCTGGATATCAACTCTGGCTGCAATTTGAAATTTGCATCAACACTTTTGGCTGAATGGAAGAGAAGGGGAAAACAACAAAAGGACATGTGTTTACTGAATCAGCACTCTTTCTAAGAACTTTATCAAAAACCCTATCCAGTGACTTCTGCAGTTATCTCGTGGGTCAGAACTGTGTTGCACTGCCAAACCCAGTTGCATGACAGTCTAGAAAGTGTAGAGCTACTTTTTCTTATTTATTTATTTTTAAGCTAAGGACACCACTGTGCCCCCCCCACGCACACACACACACACACACACACACACACACACACACACACACACATACACACACAAATTGGGATACTTTAATAAAGAAGAAATGGGGGCAACAGTTACTGGGCAAACACTTCGGGAGTCTAATCCTTTCCTCTTATTTTTGATGACTAGAGCAGAAATAGTCATCCTGATACAATGACAGAAAATCCTAGAAACCCTCTCATACTTAAACTCTGCCTCCTGCAACTCATTTATGGGTAGATTTATAGAAATATGAAAAAAAAAAATCCCAATCTTGATTAAGCCACTGTTATTTGGTTTGCCTATGATGTACAGCAGAACGCAATCCCTAATACACTGCCCAAAGGTTTGTTCCATTCTCAGGCAGTCTGTAAGTAGGTGTCAGTATGCAAAAATAGTACCTGACTCCACTGACAGCCAGGAGGAAATTTCTGGATGTAATGCTAGGCTGGGTTCTCATTGTTTCCAGACCAGGGAAGGGCTGAGTTTTAAGAGGCTGCACCTTCACTGCTGGCTGCTACATGAAGCTAGGATAGGCAGGGGCTGACCAGAAAGTGTAGAATTTTTATGTCAGGCATATCCTCAAGTAAGAGTCTTAAGACTGGAAGCAAAATGGTTGTGGTGCTTTAAGTTTCTTTTGCTTAAAAAAATGAAATAAAATATGAATTCCCCAAGTTATAAAACAATAAGTCATCAGTTTTACAAATGTATTGCTATATTTGGAGTATCAGTTGATCCAAGACAAGTTGGGACTGAACCAGTAAAAAGGGCACTTAAAAATGAGAGGGAGAGTTCCGCCGGGTTCTACAGTTGGATCTTCCTTTTGGTCACCCCAGGAAAGCAAGATGATGTATGAGGGGAAACCTGATGAGCAAGGGCTTCAGCAAATCCTGCAGCTGCTGAAGGAGTCCCAGTCCCCAGACACCACCACCCAGAGAACTGTGCAACAATTCTGGAAACTGGAACAAGTCAACCAATATCCAGATTTTAACAACTGCCTGATCTGTGTTCTTACAAAATTAAAATCTGAAGATGAACCCACAAGATCATTGAGTGCTCTCATCTTGAAGAATAGTGTGAAAGCACATTTTCAAAATTTTCCAAATGATGTAACAGACTTTATTAAAAGTAAATGTTTGAGTAATATTGGTGACTCCTCTCCTCTCATTAGAGCCACTGTGGGTATTTTGATTACAACTGTAGCCTCCAAAGGAGAACCGCAGAACTGGCCTGACCTTTTACCAAAACGTTGTAGCCTTTAGGATTCTGAAGATTACAACACCTGAGAGGGAGCATTTGGTGCCCTTCAGAAGATAATGTGAAGATTCTGCTGAGATTTTAAAGAATGATGATTTAGATCTTCTCAACATCACGATTCCTAAGTTTTTACAGTTCTCCAAGCACAGTAGTCCAAAAATGAGGTCTCAGGGTGTTACACGTGTCAATCAGTTTATCATCAGTAGGACTCAAGCTCTGATGTTGCCCATTGATTCATTTATTGAGAATCTCTTTGCATTGGCTGGTGATGAAGAAACAGAGGTACGGAAATATGTGTGCCAAGCTCTTGTGTTGTTCCTTGAAGTTAGAATGGATCTCCTGCTTCCTCACATGCATAATACAGTTGAGTACATGCTGCAAAGGACCCAAGATCAAGATGAAAATGTGGCTTTAGAAGCTTGTGAATTTTGGCTCACTTTGGCTGAGCAGCCAATATGCAAAATGTACTCATAAGGCATCTTCCTAAATTGATTCCTGTGTTAGTGAATGGCATGAAGTATTCTAATATAGATATTATCCTACTTAAGGGTGATGTTGAAAAAGATGAAACGATTCCTGATAGTGAGCAGGATATAAGGCCACATTTTCTTCAATCAAGGACAGTAGCGCAGCAGCAAGATGAAGATGGAATTGAAGAGGAAGATGATGATGATGATGAAATTGATGATGATACAATTTCTGATTAGAATCTAAGAAAATGTTCTGCTGCTGCCCTGGATGTTCTCGCAAATGTGTATCATGATGAGCTTTTGCCACGTATTTTGCCCCTTTTGAAAGAACTACTTTTTCATCATGAATGGGTGGTTAAAGAATCACGCATCTTGGTTTTAGGAGCAATTGCCGAAGGTTGCGTGCAAGGCCTGATTCCGTACTTGCCTGAGCTCATTCCTCATCTCATTCAGTGCTTTCTGATAAAAAGGCTCTTGCACGTTCTATAACATGCTGGACTGTTAACCACTATGCACACTGGGTAGTCAGCCAGTCATCAGACACGTACCTGAAGCCGTTAATGACAGAATTGCTAAAGCGTATCCTGGATAGCAACAAGAGAGTACAAGAAGTTGCCTGCAGTGCCTTTGCTCCCCTAGAAGAGGAGGCTTGTACAGAACTTGCTCCTTACCTTGCTTATATACGTGATACCCTGGTCTTTGCATTTAGTAAATACCAGCATAAGAGCCTGCTCATTCTTTAGGATGCCACAGGAACATTAGCAGATTCAGGACATCATTTAAACAAACCAGAATATATTCAGATGCAAATGCCTCCACTGATCCAGAAGTGGAACATGTTAAAGACGAAGATAAAGACCTCTTCCCTTTACTTGAGTGCCTATCTGCAGTTGCTACAGCCCTGCAGTCTGGCTTCCTTCCTTATTGTGAACCTGTATATCAGCATTGTATAAATCTAATACAGAAGACTCTTGCACAAGCCATGCTGAATAATGCTCAACCAGATCAGTATGAGGCTCCAGATAAAGATTTTATGATAGCGGCTCCTGATTTACTCAGTGGCCTGACTAAAGGACTTGGAGGCAACATTGAACAGCCAGTAGCACGAAGTAACATTCTAACACTAATGTACCAATGCATGCAGGATAAAATGCCAGTTCAACAGAGTTCCTTTGCCCTGTTAGGTGACCTGAAGAAAGCCTGCTTTCAGCATGTTAAGCCTTGTATAGCTGATTTCATGCCAATATTGGGAACCAAACTAAATCCAGAGTTCATTTCAGTCTGCAACAATGCCACATGGGCAATGGAGAAATTTCCATTCAAATGTGCATAGAAATGCAGCCTGATATTCCTATGGTGTTGCATCAGCTTGTAGAAATCATTAACAGACCCAACACATCAAAGACGTTGTTAGAGAATACAGCAATAACAATTGGTTGTCTTGGTTACATTTGTCCACAAGAGGTGGGCCCCATGCTACAGCAGTTTATAAAATCCTGGTGCACCTCTCTGAGAAACATCGCAGACAATGAGAAAAAGGATTCTGCATTCCATGGGATTTGTACCATGATCAGTGTGAATCTCAGTGCAGTAATCCAGGGTTTTATATTTTTTTTTGTGATGCTGTCGCATCATGGATTAACTCAAAAGATGATCTCAGAGATAGGTTCTGTGAGACCCTTCATGGATTTAAAAATCAAGTTGGGGATGAAAAGTGGAGGTATTTCTCTGATCAGTTTCTTCTTCCCTTAAAAGAGTGTCTTGCAGCTTTTTATGGTGTTTAAACTCATGCACTTAGGTTGCAGTCCCATAATTAGGGGTCCTTCAGCCTTGGAGACTATAGGGAGCCTCTGCACCCAGGGAAAATGTTACCCCTTACAGACGGGAGGGGTAAATCAGTAAAGAATACAGTACAATCCCAACCCTACTGGGAGGGGCAGGAGGGAGGTGTTGCCATCACTGTATTAAGTTGATGTTGGGAAACGTTTTAACATCTGAAGACTTTGTGGGTGGAAATCTGTCTCCAATTGCAACTCCGCACTGGATGTGAAGAAGCAAAAAAAAAAAAAAACAAAAAAAAAAGTCTAATCAGTCTACTCACAAAACAGTACATTCTGAAATATTATGGGGAATTGTACCAAAACAAGAACTGTATAAATGATGCATAAGGATAAGAAAGAGGAAAAAATTCTATTGTGCGCAAAATAGAGGTTACAAACAGTAAAGAAGCTTTTTTTTCAATTTAAAAATTTTTATATAAGCTTTCCCACATGATGGGGCCTTGTTTTGCATGCTGATGAAGATTTACATAAATGAAGCTAATACAGTTAAAATCAGCTTGCCTACCCATAGTAGCAGTAGATTCTTGGAAGTTACAGTTTAAAGTACCCCAAAGAAATTGGAAATAAAATTAAACAAATTTAAACAATGAAGCATCCTGTGAAATGCCAAATGAGCCACTTCTTTTACCTTTGTGGGATGGGCAGGGAGGGAACAATAAATGGGTTTGGACATATCAAACTAAAGGTTGACACCTTAATTTTGCATTAGAACATTAAGGTAGTAGGTATAATTTGATGGCTGTATTTCATTAGATTTAATTTCTAGGCTAAAATATTATTTTTAATGTGCAGTTTAAGGTCCAGGCATGCATTCTGGCTCATAGTGACTGAAAGTAATTTAAATTAGTGGGAGAGTAGCATGCTTGCATCACATAGACTGAGACTGGGATTCATTTACTTATGTTGTTCCAGTTTGTTTTGCGGTTTGCCGATTCAATACAGCCCTGCATTTAAAATTTCTTTTTAAGATTTGTGGATATCACTTCTAAGAATATAGATATGAAGTCTTGTAGTTTACACCTAGGCCTTGAAATATCTTTTTAGGATCTGTTAGGAATAAGATTGATACTGTGTTGTGTGTAACCTGCACAATGTGGAAAGCTGATATACCTGTGCAAAATCTTTGCCTCTGTGCTGTCAGTGTGATGTGCTTTCTGCATGGTTATATACTAGTGACTTTATCAAAACTTTTAAAATTTAAATTACATGGTAAAAGATCTGCAATTGGCTGCATAAATGTTAGTCAGCACATAAAGACAACTGTAGAAGTTGAAAACATGATTGCTATATTTCAGTGCTTATTCCCACTCAACATATTGCCTTCTAAGCTTTCTTTTTTTTTGTTCAAAGCATGTTTAAGTTAATGGATGTAATGCAGGGTTCCTACACTGTATTGGTGCATTTTGGTAGCCCTCAGTGCCCTAGATATATGCACACAGGGTGCAAAGTTTAAAGCTACAGAGTGAAAGTTGGTTTGGATCCTTCTTATTTCATTTGTTTAGCTTTTCTGTTATTTTTCTCTACTTACCTGTGTTCCTGTAAATAAATCCTTGTTAAGTTAACCTTTCAAAAAAATGAGAAGGAGATTGGTGCTGGAAACTTAGTCTTAGTGAAACTGTGATTCAGTGGAAGAAATCCACTCATTGAAAGAGTTTAGTTTCAAGAGAAGCAGCTCAAAAGACTGAGTGTAAGGCAGGGCTTTACCAGACAAATGAAACACAAAACAAGAACAAACATATTAAAAACCTGGGAATTATAAAAGAACCCTCTCAGTGAAGACTGGAATACCATAGCACTCCATAGAATCCTTCCTGGGTACTGGGATTGGTTTCAAGAATTTGGAAAACAGAAATGAGGCCTCCAATACAGTTAAAGTGGCTTAGTAATTCAAATGTGAGCAATTGGGTGTGGAAAGTTCAAGGAGGTCATTAGAACTTGGACATTATTTTATGACTTTCAAGATACTCAGATGCTGAAGAACCAAACATTTTATAAGCATATAACGAGATCTAATTGAGGTTAGCATAGGAAGCAGTTGTATGTAAACTGAAAGATGCAGGAGTTCATATTAGCATGAGAAACCTTAATGAGAAAGTGCGATAGTGTGTTGTTATTATCACTGAATTCCAATTTAATTTGATTTTTAATACCATTTTAACAGTATTCATTAAGGCAAATAAAGCAGTAGAAATTGAACCTGTTAAAGAGTAATCAGAATTGGTAACAGCAACAAATATAGGTCAAGGAAGAATATGCCACAAACTGTTTCTATGCCCTTGTCTTCGAGCAGTAGAAATTGTGGGGAATCAAGTACGATAAAAATATATAGGAATTTAACTATGGCTACAAAGAGATTGGTGGAAACAAATAAGAGAAGAATGAATATGAAACAAGTGTGTGACCTACATAATTTAAGACTTTGCTATCTCTAAGCATTTATCTTAAACACGTAAATGACCTTGATAGATACAAACTTTAAAATTCAAGCCACTAGTAAGTGTGTGTGAAAAAGTGTATCAATTCAATTCAGCAAACATATTTAACATTATTACCTTACCCTGGTGTGTGGATCCCACCCAAGGACTTTTGGGTAGGGAATCTTGTAAAATGGCCCTCAATGAAAACCATCTCCCGGTATTTGATTCTAAACATTGACTAGGGAATAGCGCTCTCACTATTAACCAATAGAACATGACAAGGTGATGGGATATCACTTCCTTGACCAGGTTACTAATGATAGTGACTCTTGCTAGAGCTCACTCTGTATTGCCTTTGGCTTATACTCTGATAAAAAGCAAGCTACCATGTAGAGAGGCCCATGTGGGAAGAATTGAGAGCAGCCTATAGTCTGACAGTCCTTGAGGTCCTGAATCCTGCCAAAACCGTGTGATCTTGGAAGCAGATGCGCAACCATTTGAAACATAAGATGACTTCGACTCCAGCTGACACTTGAATTGCAGCCTCGTGAGAAACCCTGAGCAAAACATCCAATTAAGCATACTCAGATTCCCAGCACTGAGATAACAAATGTATTGATTTAAGCTACTACTTGTGGTACTATGCTATACAATAATAGATAACTTGCAGGAATAGAAGGAAGGGCAAGGTTTTGCATTCAAAAATTCTCAGTATAGATGGGAACATTGATGAAAACCTTTATAACTAGATTTCAGGCTACAATAAAATAAAACAAGCATAAATGAATCTGGTGAATTACCAAAAAGTGAGAATAGGTAAATATAAGAACATATTTCAAGGGTTAGGCTTTTATGCAGTATATTTAGATTTGTTCTAGAATGAATGATTATGAGTATATAAAATGGATGGATGTGTCTTAGCTTAGAGGAAACAGGGCAAGAGCTTTTGGCTAGAGTGTGGGGCACATGGGGGTTGGATAGCTGGAAATAGGCTAGAAAAAGTGGTCAGGGAAGATTATGGAAACCTCAAATGCAAAATTGGATAACTTGAGCTATACCGTTTAGGTAGAAGAGATTACTTTTCCTCCTGCTTGTTGTATGAAATCTAGCTAGGAGAAGAGGGATAAACAAAATTCACACATACCAGCATTCGGGAATGAATGACTCTTGTGGGAACTGAGAAAGTGAATACCAGAATAAAAGGGGGCACAGGGACCAAAAGAGGATTAAGGGAGAAGAAACTTGAAATCCATAGGATGATGATACAACAGGGACAGAACAAGAAAAATAGAACACCCTTTCCCATAAAAAATTTCAATTTTCTGACCTGAGATTTACTAGAAATGACTGTCCATAAGAAGGCCTAGAGACCAAAACATTTATGGGAAAGATAAGTTGACAGGTTTAACATACCTCCCCAGTTATCCTTCCTCAAAAGGCACCACACTTTTAGAGCAAACTCAAAACTATGTCATAAGAAATGAGCAAAATAATAGATGTATGGAACTGAGAACAAAAGATGGGTAGTAAGGGATACCTTAAGTGTCCTCATGTATTTCTAAAATTGTCAAGTGGAAAATGGATTATAACTGTTTATGTGAACCTACTGGGCTATGTAAGAAATTATGACATGGATGCTGCAATTCAATTCACAAACAATTAAACAAAAATATCTGTGGTGCATCAGATCTTTGGCTAGATGCTAGGGATATAAAAAATGAAGGACATAAAGTCCTTGGCCTCAAGGAGATTTCAATGTAGCTGGAAAAGTATCTAAGTAGCTAATGGGAATATATAATAAATGGGAAGAGGGGTTCATAGATTTACTGAGGGAAGACAGGGATCAAATTCTAGGATGGGTTCCCACAGAGGAAGAAGAAATGCAGAAGTAAGGATTCTGCTGTGTGAGGCACGGCGACCCAAGCCAGTCTTGGTAATCCTGGTCTGATCATTGTTCTGAACAGCGTGTTGAGTTTACCCTTTGAGCAAAAGCTGGGAAGGATCCAAGCACTGGGATGGGATGACTAAAGCTTTGGTGCTCAGGTGAGAGCCCATCCTTCTATACGGGCTGCAGCATTGGCAGGAAAGGACTGTGATACATCTTTTTTTTTTTTTTCATTTCTCAAAGAGGCTGAAAACCCAAGGTAACATTAGTCTAAATTATCCTATCTCCACTATTTTTCTCAGTAAATCTGACTATGTTGATAGCACTATTTAGATTTGGTGTGATATAGGAAACCTTGCAGGCTTCATGCTGAGGCCATATTCTAACTCAGCCTTTTTCTTAAACTCTTTCCCCTAAGGTGGACAAGAACTACCATAAATAAAATAGCACATTTTAATCAACATTCTTCTGTTATTTTCTGAGTGATGATTGCCAGTCCAAGGATAAAGAATCTCACATTTATGCCCATCACCCAACCATCTCAACTCCATGTCTGTTGCCTACTTTTGAGCTTTAATACTGGTATCCTATGGAGTGAACCTCCTCCCAGATTCCTGACACTTTACCAGCTTCCAAGGTCATTCCCAATGCGTTCCATCAACCCCTATTGTACCAGTTTGTATTTATTATGTCCTCCAGAAAAAGCCATTTTCTTTGACGCAATCTTGTGAGGGCAGACGTATTAGTGTTGATAAGGTCGGAACCTATTGATTGAGTGCTTCCATGGAGATGTGACTCAATCAACTGTGGGACAAACCTTGGATTGGATAATTTCCATGGAGGTGTTACTCCACCCATTCAGGGTGGGTTTGAATTGAATCACCGGAGCCACATAAAAGAGCTGACAAACAGAAGGAACAGAGAGCAGCTGTGAGTGACATTTTGGAAACCAACTAAGAGAGACTTTTTGAAGATGGCCATTGAAAGCTGACACTGACATTCTGGAGAATGCCATTTTGAAACACAACCTGGGAGCAAACAGATGCCAGCCACATGCCTTCCCAGATAACAGAGGTTTTCCAGATGCCAATGGCTTTTCTCCAGTGAAGATCCACTATTGTTGATGTCCTACCTTGGACACTTTATGGCCTTAAGACTAACTTGATAACCAAATAAACCTCCTTTATAAAAGCCAATCCATTTCTGGTGTCTTGCAAAATGGCAGCATTAGCAAAGAACACCTATTTTTCCCTCTGACCCTACTTCATTTCTTCTGCTTTTTTAGTACCGGATTTGTATCCTTTGTCCACTGTCTCCCTTCTTGACTCCCTGAAGCCTTCAAAATTCTACCAAGGGCATAAGGCTTTACAACCAGACCCATACTGATTTTGATCTTAGCTTTCCAAATTGAATGCTCAACTACCTGGAGCAAACCACACACATCCTAAATCTTCACTTCTCCCAGGGAGATGTTGAAAATAAGTGTGATGCAAAGTGCCTGATGCATAGTAGGCACTTTGTAAGTGTGGATTATTTTGCTTCCTCCCTTCGCCAATGTTATATAAATCAATCTGAAAGCATGATTTAAAAAATTGAAAAAAAAATAGGAAATCAAACAGGAGTTCAGGGTTTCTGAACATAACTCGCCATTCTCCTGAACAATTTATCTGTCAGAATAAAGAAGCTGTGTTCTGTACATCCTCTCCTTCTAAGAAGGAACATGCCTTCTTCACATGCTCAGGACAGCACGCTGCTTTGGGTGAGTGCCTCCATAGCAACAGTGATGGCTGCTGGGGCAAGAGGTGTGTGGGGGTCTCTTTATGGAGCCCTTATCTTCCCTTTAGCAGTCAGCAGCAGTCTGTTTGGTTGAGCTTATAAGCAGACATTGATCGGAAACTGTATGAATTGCAGAGGATCAGAGCTCGAAGCAGGCCTTCAATGTGTAGGATTCTAAGTTCAGGCAGAGAGAGGGGAGCTTTGAACATATGTTGTGCCAACATTGAGCCAAAGAAAGTGGCTCAATATCACCCATTATTCAGTTAAAGTGATACTTGTGGCTAGTAAAATCAGCAGAACTGGTCTTGCATTTGTAGTCAGGTTATTGCCTTAAATTCCTTGGAGTAAGAGAGTCAAAGGAACACTGGGGGACACCTTGAGAAGTCTATCAATCTATGAAGGAATCACTCCCACCTTCTAACTAATAGATGATCATGTGGACCTGACCTTTTCTTGGAGTGAGGAACTCCCTCTTTTGGGAAAGGTGATCTATTCCACTGTTGGAGAGCTTTAACTTCTTTCTCAATTTAACTGAAGTTTGCTTGCCTCTGTTTTTCAAGCAGAGGAATAATGATATAAAAATAACGTCCTTGGCAAAGTTGGGTTTGGAGGTGAGGGTGGAGCAGAGAGCTTCTCAATCTTTGATAGAAGACAGTGCTTATCAATTTTTTTTTTTTCAGTTGAAAGGGAGACTTTTTTGTTTGCTTTGTTTTGGTTTTTGCATTTTCAGAAACATTGGGGCTGCTCTGTGATCCCGGGATTGCACCTCGCAATTCACGTGGTTCATTTCTTATACTACCTACTAGAACGTGACTCAGGTTCTATCAAATTTTGATAGTTTCTAATTATGCAATGACACCCATACGCTTTGAAGAAGATAAGACAGAATGCAGAACGGTGTTTTGTCTTCATATATAGGTCAAGAGATTCGAAGAATTTGAATGACTTATCTGGATAATTAAAGATAAGTTAATTTTGAAAGGAAAATATCTCTATCAAGTTGATTCACACCCTACTGTCTATATTAATCAGGTGCACCAAATTCTAAAGGTTTATTTTTCTCAAGCTGCTTGTATAAAATGGTTATGTGATGGGGGGACACGGGAGAGGAGTTTCTGATTCACATGTCACATAGGAAACAATTGAGTTATTCAGGAAAATCGTAGACTTCAAATAAACACATTGAATTTTCCTCTGGTTTGTTACGTGAGTCACTGAAGAGGCCTATTAAATCAAGAGTGGCCTGTTAAAAATAAGCTGTGGCTTTTTTTTGTATAAATAGAAGTACACAGATACTACGTCTAGAAAGATGCAAAGATGCAATAATTGCTAAGAAAGATATAGGACAAGTTCATTGTTTATAAATTTTTTTAATTTACTCAATGATTTATTTATGGTGTATAGACTCATGTTTATTTATTTTATGCTTTGGGTTTTAATCCAATGCTACTTTATTTATTTTCTTGGTCAAATTTTTCCAGCTTTGGTCATTGGGAGCTCTTTTATTTGGCACCTCTTTCCCTTTGACTTACTTCCATCGTTTTGAGGTCTTTCTTACTTCCTGACATTACAAGATGCTCCAGGCTCATGTTATATATTTCCTTCTGCAGTCCTCGAATCACCCATTTCTCCAAGGAGCTATGATTCCTTTTACTGTAGACTGGTATTGGAGATAAAAATGGGAACTACTGGAGTGTCTTGATCTTGTGTCCCCATCAGCTGACAGATCAAGGAAATACATGTGGGTACACTAAACCATATATATACACATCCATACATATTTATATATGTAACCATCTGCATCTGTATTAAGCTAAAGATGTGTCCAATTCTAGTCCATTACCACAAGGATCTTGATAGCCTCCTCCTCTTACTTAACTGTGACCTTCTTTTCTAACATTGAGAAACCTGACTCCAGCATCTGCCTTCCATTTCCTTAATTGTTCAATTCCAGTGTGCACATACAGAACCATCAGAATTGTTAACCCAGAATCCATGGGATACACCTTTACCAACTAGATTGCAGTGCTTATATACAGTTTCTCCTGCCTTTATTTTGCAGATTCCACTTTCCAAATTTAATGAGTCAGCAAATTTTCCCCATCCCCTTCAGTGAGGTGATTTTGAGCATGTGTAATATAGATAGATTGCTTTGTCACTTTCTGCATTCCATCCTGGGGTTCCCCTGACCTTCTCAATGACATTTTAAAATTTGCATGCATCCGGGATGGCTCTTTATGCTGTAAAGTTCAATGAATTTTGACAAATGGATAATATCATGTATCCACAATTACAGTGTTATACAGAAGACTTTCTTCACCTTAAAATTCCCTTGTGCTTCACCGTCTCACCATCCCTCCTCTCTCCTCCAAAATCTGATTTTTTTATTGCTGCTATAATTTTCCCTTCTCAAGCATGTCATATAGTTGGTATGAAATGATATGTAGCCTTTGCAGACAGGCTTATTTAACTTAGTAATATGCTAAGATTCAACCATGTATTTTTGTGATGTGATAGCTCCATTCTTTTTATTCTCTTGTTTAGATACACCCCAGTTTGTTTATCCATTCACTTCTTAAATTATACCTTGGTTGCTTTCATTTCTTTCTGCTTTTAAATTTCTTTCTTGTCTTTAGTTCCCATAGGTCCTGTCTCCTATACTTTATCTCCATCTCTTTGCTGGGTAGCATCAATATTTTTTGGGTTGCAATGTAAGTGTAATTTCTTTTATGAAGTTTTTCTTTCTCTGTCCTACATGCTTGTATTCCATGTATTTCTTTCTCATAGTTTATTTTTTTAGTTTCTGAGCAATTCTTAACACTACTAGCATGACACATGTTGGCTTACTTGAACATTTCTCCCCATGTGACTGTCAACTCATTCTGATTGTTTGAACTCTGTATCCCCAGCACCTTATTGATGATTTGGCACATAATAAGTTTGTAATATGTGCTAGTCGAATGAATTCATTAGTAAACTATCACAGTAACATTTTACAACTTGTGTTACAGATACTTTTGTTTGCATTTTCTCTTAAGAAAACAGAGACTTAGCAAAGTTCAGAGACTTGCTTACATGTATAGTTAATAACACAGCTGAGATTTAAACTTAGATATTCTTGATTGCAGTCCTGTATTCTTTCCTCCATAGCCAGTGCATATGGAATTGTGCTATAGGTAAACATATGACACAGATGTGGGTAAGTATTAACAACTCAGATGACAGTTACCTTAGAAGGCTGCTTGTATGGCATGAAGCGAAAAACCTCACCCTCATGGAAATGAAAATGACTTAATAAAAATCTTCCAGAATTTGAAAAACTCTTCCAAAATTTTCATGATGTTTAATTGTGAATGAAGCATAGATTAAGGGAAAAGCATTACTCATTGCCACAGATATAGCTGTTTTTTCAGATTATCTGGAACCTGCATGTTGTCTCCTTATATATATTATTCTACTGGCAGCCACAGTAAAAGTTCACGAGCCTTTTGCCAGTACAGATGGGTGACAGAGTCTCGGTGGCTTTCAATTTTTTTTTATGCATTGATAAAATTAGGTCTCTTTTTGTCAAAACAGTGATTAGGCTCAGAGATTTATGTGTTTTTCTTCACTTTATCTGTCTTTCATGGAAGAGTTTGAAAGTCTTTCTTATAGGTCTTTACATCCACTTTAAGCATGGAGAAAAACTCCACTGACTATGTGATAGTGTTACAAAAATATACTATCTCCATCATCAACATAGTAGCTCCAATGATTTCAACAATTATCATTATATAGAACCATTCAACATCACCCAGAATTTGGGACCCTATATTAAAGAGATTATATATTAATCTATCCAGTTATTAAATTAACTTTCAATCAGTTTCCTGTGATCAGAAGAGTTGAGCCCTAAAGCATTACACGTGCTATTTTTCCTACTAGAATTAAGATTAAGAAGAGAAATAAAAACCTGTTTGCTAACCAAATCCATTTATCTCAATTGCAGGACAGCTTACCGTAATAAGATTCTATTTAACAGTTTTGTGTGTTTCCAGGCATCCTTACTTTCATTATATTATTTTCACTACATACTTGCAAAATGATTCCATTGTAGAATACGGTGCATCTCAGTTTTATTTATTTTTTTTTCCAACTCACGGAATCATATATCAGTAAATGTATTGAAGAATGAAAAGTTCTTGCTATTGGAATACCTTCCCTCTGCCTCAAATAGCTTCTGACACTTCCCCATAATACCTCACTGGAACTAATAGGAATACTAATATGTATGTGAAACATGGATTGAGGTGATGACATATTTAGTAAACAAAATAGTGTAACATTATAAATGATAGTTATCTGAGCCTGGTTCCACTGCACTTACTGAGTTACAGTATTGAATGAGGTTTCCTTTTTACTAGAAGAAAACAATCGTAAATAAGCTGCTTCGATTTAAAGTCACACTGTGTAGCTTAACTTAGAGACCATTTCTACATGACTCAGTCACTGAGTTCATTAATTCTACTTATTAGGCAAATAGTACATGTTCATTTAAGAAAAATAAATAAATTCATTAAGCAAATGTTCCAATTATTTGAAGTCATATAATCATACTACGTGCATATAGTGCTGTTAATATTTTGATAAATATCATGTTAGGCAAGTTTGTATGATTGTATTATATGTATGTGCTTATCCATAAATTTATAGAAATGCCTTACAAAATGGGATGATATGCATACAGCCTATATTTACATGACCATCTTTATGTCTGCAAAGAACTCTATGAAAAGGCTCACCATATTTTATTTAATTAATATCTACAAATAGCTATTTGGATTTTGCCCCATTTTCCACAACTTCAAATAATATAGTGACATACATCTTTGTACATGTATTATATTATTTTCCATTATATTATTTTTCAGATAATTTACCACATAGAATTTTGGGGTCAACATTTAAGCATTTCTTTTTAACATTCAAAACTTCTATGAAACATCCTGGAAAGAAGTGTTTTACCAATTTGTGATCCTACTAGCAGTATGTAAGATTTCCCATCAATTATATTTTTTAAAATCTTGGCCAATCTGTAAAGCAATGTGCTAAACATATTCCTTATTTTTGAATGTTATTTCTGGTGAGGTTGAAACTTTTTTATACTCATTGAACATTTTTATTTCTCCTTCACCACATGCAAAGTCTGAGGAGTCAGAACATACTGGAAGGAGGACATGACTTATGGATTCCCTATAATTTGTCACAAATTGCCTCCCCACATTAAGAAGAAAGCAAATATAAGCACATTACTGAGTGTGCAGTGAAGCTGTTCCAAGGCATAAAATGAAGGACATCTCAACATGGGCAGGCTCTGTGGATGTTGCCAGCAAGATGCATCTGAGACATTTTGAAGTGACTTACTACCAAATACATCTCCAGCTTTGTTCAGCCACTGTGCAGATATTTTCCTCCTTCCTTATAAATATATCTTAAGTAAGATACTAGATAAGAAATTCCTCAAAATACTTTAAGTAGCTTTGCTCCTGGAATGGAGATCTTTACTATAATTCATGGACCATAATGACACTGCTAAAGGGAAGTCCATTTTTATGGCAGATCTCTCATCAGGAGTTATGCTTTCAGAGAAAAGGAACAGATTTTATTATTACTGCTTTGATTGATTAATCATTTTGAGTGCCTGCAGGAGAGGAACATGAAATATATTTGCTTGTGTCTTGTGTCCTCCCAGTAATAATGCTGAATAATTACATACTAGTCCAGATGCCCAGTTTACACTGTACTCCTTGTTTTTGTGGGCTAACACCCTTCACATACTTAAAATTAACCATAAGTATTTCACAACAGAGTGATATTTCTTAGACAAGTACAAACACACTGGTAAAATGGATAGTCTTGCAAAGAGTAGATGTTCTTTCAGATGTCCTCAACTAAATCCACCAGGCTCTGATGAGTTTTCAGGGTGTTGATAACTTTGGATAATTTAAGACTCTTTGGTAATGCAGACTAAGTCATTAATCTGAGATTTGTTTCAATGTTATAGATCCAGTTCTATATTCACCTCTTAAAATACCTTCATTTTATGGCATGCTTTCTTAATTTGAGCAGAAAATATCACAAACACATGAATTTTATACACATTTAATACATTCAATTAAGCCTGCTAATATTTCTATTTCCCTAAAGTTGAAGGAGAATTCAAAAATCTTTAATTACCACTTCCTCCAGTCCAAATTACATATTATTGTCCTCTAATATTTCAGCTTTCCAGTGTTTTGCTATTCCACACACAGATGCCATCATCATCATTATTGTTTAGACAGTTAACATTTGTTTATATTTCCCAAGATTATTAGTATCTTGCTCTCATCTCTCCTTGTTCTCAGGCATTCTTTCTAAGACTTTAATAGTCTTTGAGAGCTTCTTTCTTCAATAGTATTCAATTTATATATCATGTAGGGAAGGCTAGAGTATGCTACAGAAATATACATACCCAATATCCAATGGTGTTTGTTTCTAAGTGGCGCTACATGTCCATATGGTTTAGTACAAATTTCAGGCTGACAAAGAATCCATCTCAAAATATGCTTACACCATCCCTGCAATAAAGGAAAAATAAAAACCAATGGATTCTTGCATTTAAAGTTTCTGCTAGAAAGTGGTATTCACCAATTACACACATATCTCTTTGGTCTACGCGAGTCTCATGACCATACTTAATTTAAAATGAGGTGGAGAAATACAATTCTAACATACGGCAAAAGGAGTACAAGATTATTAGATTATTTGTGAAAAGCTTTCTGTATTTAATTCTTCATTGATGTTTTTTTTTTCCTCAGCACTGTAAAGATATTATGGTACTATATTCTGCCATTTATTTTTGCTATTAAGAAATCTGTCTGTATAATGGTTTGATTTTTAAAGTCTTATTTATTCTTTTAACTTTATCTTCTTTTCAGAATTTTGTGTTCCTTTTGGTGTGCTGCAATTTTATTACAAAGTTAATATTTGTGCATTTCTTTTTCTAATTTAGCTTTGAACTTATAATTTTTAAAACAGGGGTGATGGCTTGTTAATTGTGTACTAGTCTCAGCCATTATTTCTAAAAATATTTTATCTCCCTTCTCTTCTATTAATATATTCTGGAGTTTTATTTAGACATCTACTAGACTTCTTATTTATCTTCTGTGTCTTAAATTTTTTTATATAATTTCCATCTCTGATAATCTGTCCTGCTATTTAGATAATTTCTGTAGTCTCATCATCCATTAAACTAATTCTCTCTTCAACTCTGACTAATTTGCTTTTACACCTTTTCACATTTTTGCATTTCAATTAAGAAGTTCTTGTTCTTAGAAGGTGAATTCTTTTATTGAATTCACATAAGATAAAAGTAACCATTTTTAAGTGAACAATTCAGTGGCGTTTAGTCCATTCACAATATTGTGCAGCCATCATCTCTAGCTGGTTTCAAAACATTTTCATCATCCCCAAAGGAGACCCTGTTCCCATGAAGCAGTCACTCCTGATTCTCTCCTACCCCAAGCCCCTGGTAATCACTAATCCTCTTTCTGTCTCTATGAACTTACTTGTTCTGCATGTTTCAAATAAATGGAATCATGCAATATGTGACCTGTTGTGTCTGGCTTCTTTCACTCAACATCATGTTTTTGAGGCTCAAACATATTGTAACATATGTTATTAGTACTTCACACCTTTCAATGACTAAATAATATTCCATTATATAGTTATAACACATTTTGATTATCCATTCAACCGTGATTGATAATGTGGTTGTATCTACATTTTGGCTATTGAGAATAGTGCTGCTGCAAACATTTATGTATAAGTATGTGTTTGAATATGTTTTCAATTATTTGGGGTATGTACCTAGGAGTGGAATTCTGGGGTCATATGGTAATTCTGCATTTAGCTTTTTGATGAACTGCCAAAATTTTCCACATTGCATGCACAATTTTACATTCCCTCCAGAAATTTTCAAGGGTTTCAGTTTTTCCATATCCTCACCTCTTTTTATTATTATAGCTCTCCTAGTGTGTGTGAAGTGATAGATTATTTTAAAATCAGATTGATCTGATCTTTTTTATTACTGTCTTGATTTTTATTGTTTTATGTTATCAGTTTTAAACATTTTGATCACAAAGTTATTGATAGTTTATCTCTAATAATTTTATTGAATTTAGTCCACATTTCTTTTTTCTGGTTTCTGCTCACACTTATCTGCTGCTGATTTTCTCCTTATAGGACTTAACTCTGGGAGTTGTGAAAGGTCTGAGTTGAGCATTTATCCCTTCAAAAAGAATTTTCCTTTGCTTCTGCTGGGAATCCCAGTGGTGCTAACAAATGTAGGACAACATTAAGTGAAGTTCTTAATTTGGCATTACTTAAATACTAATGGCAGTGTAAATTTCAATGGTGAACTCTTGTGAGGGTAGGCTTGGTCTCAAATTTTCAGTAGGGGTGTATTTTTTCCCCAGTGGCCTGCATTTTGTTTGTTTGTTTGTTGTGTGATTTTTTCTTTCCTTTCCTTTTTCTTTTTTTTTTTAAATTTCAGGTACATGCAATTTAATTAATCATAATTTGTGGCTAGTCATAAATGTTCGTGAGATACTTTATATTGGTCTATGTATGCAATGCTTACTTTAGGTAGATATTTACTTTGCTACATTTAATAATACAATAAGCTCCTACAAACCTGTTACCAAAATATAAGCTAGGAGCTTAAAAATTATCTCTATATAATCATATGATTTCTCACCCATCCCCATGCCAGCTCACAACCAATGTAATCATCATACTGAATTCTTTGGTCAGAATTTCATTGCTTTGATTTTTATATCATTTTATTATTATATCCATAGGCACCTTAAAACTGTGTATGTATGTAGGTATTTCTCTCTCGCTGTATGATGTATATGTATATATACATCTTTAATACAACTATTTATACTCTTTAAATATATGTGTGTGTATGTATATATACATAATTTTAGTTGCTTTTAACAAAATAAAAATATATATCATGATATATATATATATATATATATATAATTTTGGATTTTAACCTATTTTCTTAATATTATAGCTGATTTTATCTGTGTTGTTGCAAGTCACTATAGTTCAGTCATTATTTTGACTGCTATGTAATATTCATCATGTAAATTTTACTTAGATTATTTATGTAAATATAACTTAGATTATTCATTAATTCTCTTGTTGGACATTCAAGTTTGTTTCCAGGTATTTAATTTTTTTTAAATATTGCTATTATAAGCATTCTTATACATGTCTCATTGAAGATGTGCAATTTTTTTGTTTGGGTACGTGCCCAGGATTGGAATTACTGTGCTGTATTGAATATGAAAATTTAAATTTAAGATTTAGTTCCAGAGGAGTTTTTCAAAGAGGTTGTACCAAATATAATCCATCAGCAATGTGTAAGATAGCTTCTGGATCTATTTTATCTGCCCTGTTTGCTCATACAAAATTTCAGTTTTAGATTTTGCCTATCCAGTGAGATTCAAGTAACTCATTATAGTCTTTCTTCACATTTCTTGGTCATCGGTGTTGTTGAAAATCTCATTGTAAGATTATCATGTTTTTCTTATTGAAATGACATTCCTGCTCCTTACACACTTATGTATCTTTTGTGTGTGTTGCACTTAATTATTTATTGCAGTTTTTAATATATCCTTCAGCTTAATTTTTGTCAGTACTGTTGGTTCTGAATGTTTTGCCATATGTAATTTTCTTTTTCACTTGACTTTAGGTGCATTTTTGATAAAATAAAAGGTCTTAATTTTAATGTAGTTATGTTTCTGAAAATTATCTTTCATGGTCAATATTTTCTGCCTCATCTCAGATATATTTTGTTACACCAAGGACCAAAATATGCCCATCTATATATTTGATGGTGAATATTTTGCATTCTTTTTGATATTTAAATCACAAATATGTCTTGTGTTGGTTTCAGCTAGTTGCATTTGTATTAATTCTCTGTGGATTTCTCCTTTTATTGCTTCATTTAAAGAAGAACTTTTCCTTTCCTCTAGTAATTTTCCATGTCACCTGTCATTTACCAAAGTCCCATAGATGAGTAGTTCTCTTTAAAGTGCCCGTGCCAATAATATATCATTTTAAGTATTTAGTGTCATAATTCCTTTTATGTGCCAGAGCAAATTTCCTGCCTGTGCTCTTCTTCACCAGAAGTATCTTGGCTATTCTTGGCTTTTATTAATTTTCATTTAACACACTATTGGGAGTTTGAATGGATTTGCATTGAACATATAGAGCAAGATCAAATTTTAGGCAATCAGCATATTTATAATATTAATACTTTTTGTTTACATGCATAGTACATGTTTCTATATATTAGATATTTCTTAATATCTCTTAATAAAGTTTAATAATTTCCTTCTAAAGGACAGGCTGATCAGAAATGTACATGGCTGCTTCCCTTTGCTAATGGGCCTGATAATTATGTTCTACCTTCTCACTATGTCATGGCACTCCAAATCCTTGTTTTGCCCATTGAATAACCTACCATCCCCTCTAGTCCTCTAACCAACAAGACTAGAGGCATCCTAACAGGTTAGGCATAGGTTTAGTCTCAGATTACCAGGCAGAAGCCCAGCAATATCTCTTTCTCTCAGTCTCTCCCTTTTTTTCTTTCTCCCTCTTTTTTTTGGCATCTTGAAATTTCCCTTACTTTCTTGTAGAATAATCTTTGACTTTAAAACTAAAGTTTTTTTTTTTTTTTTTTAATGTTTTGTCTGGGTTTTCTAGATGTTTTATTTCAATATTTTATAGAACATATTACTTGAATGCTGCTAGAAATAAAAGGTATGCTTATTAATTTTAAATAATTACATAATCTGCAAAAAGTTCTAAATTTAAATATCTATCCATGTATTGCTGAATATAGAAATGACTACATAAGATGAGCTTCACTTGTTTCTTGTAAATTAGATTCTGAAGTCCAGAGTAGGAAAATGTTTAAAAAATTAAAGACGGAAGTTGAAACCTGTATATTTGTTATCTCAGTGTTTTACCTGTTAAAGTTGCATTACCATTGAAACTGATCTTCTAGTCCTATTTCCTTTCTTTTCATTCTTCTCTATAGCATCAGAGATGTTTTCTTAAGTGTATCTCATGATGCCTTTGCGCTGTGTAAAAAAAGTGCCCCTCATAATTTGCATAATTTACAGTGAAGATTAATTTAGCATAGCAAATAAAGCAACTCAGTTTTGAATTCTACTTTTATCTCCTTCCTCTGCAGGCCACAAATCCTATCCTATAGCCATTGTCAAAACAGGTAGCATGAGAACCTGCCATGCTTAATCACATCTTTCTTTTTGCATGATGCCCTGTCTCCCTGAAACATATATAGCTACCTTCGTACCTAGAGAAGTTCTATTTATCATTTTATATTTAAAGCAAACTTTCTAGACTACCTAGAAAGTGTAAGGCATCCTTCGTGTAAGCTCTTTCAATACTATGCATTCCTCTATAGAACAAACTCCACGAGACTTACTCCAGTTTCCCCAAATCTAACGTTTCTTGGTATAAATGCGTTAGTGAATGTGCATTATAACTTAAAGGGCAGGGTTGAATTCAGAGCCCTTGAGCCTGACAGAATGATAAAATCATGGAAAACACAGGAGCAATCCAGAATACAAATAGGGGGTTAAATCTTGAATCTACCATTCCCTGCTAAAAGTTTTCAGCAAATTAATCTCTCAGTCTCAATTTCCTAATTCAAGAAGTGGTGATCATAGGAGCTTTCTCACTAGGTTGTTAAAACAATACAGTGCCTGGCAAACACAAGGCATTCAGGGAATGCTAATTGCTTTCTTTCTTTCCTAATTTTTGCTCAGCAGGAACTAGTACTGCTGTGTGGTTACAGACTCTATTCCTTTGGAAGTACACAGGTAGAGTTTGTTACATTTATTATAGACAATGAGCTTATATCTCAATCTAAACCTCCATCGTAGGTGGAATGCATAATAATTGGTGTTAGATTTAGAAAATGTTAAGTCATGCACCAATAAAAATGAATAAATTATAGCCAAAGGCAACAATATGATCAATCATTATATATTAAAAATCAAATAAATATCAATAATGGGAAGTGTAAGAGGTAGGACTTGCAATTAATCCTGAACCTAGTAAAACACAAAATTAAAAAAGAAATCTAAAGATGAATTTCAGAAGACAATGAATGTCAAAACTAATTCACAAAGAGCTTATATAGTCATGGGGAAAGAAAGAAAAGCCATTACCTTATTTACTGAAAGAGCAAATAAATCTTGATGCTACTGCATAGCGACTTCTAGGCAAATGCTTATGTTTACAATTTAGAAACTGCAACTAATATAAACCATATCACTAGAGAAAAGTGAAAATAAGAAAATTTATTACCAAAAAGAGAAAAAAGGAAGGAATAGTAAACTGAAAATCAAAAACAATAATAAAATGGATAAAAATCCCCTATTAAATGTGCTGGATTCATCAAAGTAGGTTACAGAGCATAAGAGCAAACATGTTTTTGAAAGAAATTAGAGATCAGTCAGTTTTGTCTGTTTTTCAAATGCTTTGATTGAAAAGAATTAGCTTTATAGTATAAGAATTGGTAAGGACTTAGGAAATTTTTTTTTTTGAGATAAAATTGTATAAATCCATTAAAATTCATGTAGAGGGGAAGGGAGAAAAACCATACTGCTGGAATAGCTCACTACCATATTACAGCACTTACTAGCTTATTACATGGATGAACTTAAGAATAAAAAAAAATAGACAGATACGACATATTATAGTATGCTGAGGTGGATTGAAGCTGTATTTACCCCAGCAACACATGTTCTTAAATCTAATCCATTCCTGTGGGTATAAATCCATTGGAAGTAAAACTTTTTGATGAGATTACTGCAGTTAAGTGTGCCCCACCTCAATCAGGATGAGTCTTGATCCTATAACTGGAGTCCTTTATAAGAGAATGAAATTCTGACCCAGAGAGAGAAAGCCGCTGAGAGAAAACCATGGAAACAGGAAGCTGAAATCAATGACACCCAGAAGAGAAGGGAAAGACCAGCAGACTCCATCATGTGCTTTGCCCTGTCACAGAAGAACTAAGAATTGTCAGCAGCTGATCTTTGGGAAGAAAGCATTGTCTTGATGTTGCCTTGATTTGGACATTTTCCTGGCCTCAAAACTGTAAGCTAATAAATCCCCATTGTTTAAACCAATCCATTTCATGGTGTTTGCTGGAGCAGCCTAAGAAACTATTATCATGTACCATGGAAGGTGCAAATGTATTAAAAGCATTATGAATGAAACTTTTTAAAATAGATGACCTACCATATTTCATCAAGCCTAAGGTATAGTTTGTTTTTCAAAATGTTAAAATCCTTATTAAAGATCAGTAAATTGGGATGCACCTTATATTTGATGTATTTTTCAATTTGCAAGTTACTGTTTTCTTTCTCAACTGAATATAAAATAGGTATATGACTTAAAATCAGTTGCTTCTTAGATTCCATGAAGTATGGTAGTAGCCTATGAAATCCAGGACTATACCTACATAAGCTTATGTAGCTGGTGGGTAACGCCTGCTGGAAGGTCTCGTGTTCTATAAGATCATTGCTAATCACAATGTCTATGAGGGCACATATCAAATGCCTGCATCATCTGCAATTAAAGTTATTCCATGGCCCTGCCCTTGTGTTCACTTTCATTGTAGCCTATAGTAGCCAGCCTCTTGAATGGTCCCCAGTGAAATCTGCCTACTGGCTTCCACAGTCTTGCATATTTTCTCCCACATAATGCCAGGATTGGTAGCTGTGATCAATAGCAAATGGCAGAATACAATCATTAAAGAATAGTTTTATAATCTTAGAAGTAGGAAATGTTTTCAGAAGTCATCAACAAACCTCAGAAACAAAAGATTTATTGCTCTAAAAAATATAAAACTTGTTATTTTTATGGGAAAACAAAGTTAATTCATATAACTTTTCCATAAACAATGGTGAAAGACAACTCTAAAACTTGAAAAAAAAATCTTCAAAACATATAACATATGAAGAGTTAATAATGACAATAGTTATATAATGAGGAAATATGTTCTTTTGTAAGTAGTAGAATTTTTAAGGACAATTTAGCAGGGTATAGAAAAATTAAAAATGTTCTTGTCCTTTGATCTATTGATACTATTTCTAATAGTATACTACATAGAGAGATTTACACATGTGAATAGAGATATATGTACAATGATATTCATTACAGCAGAGATTATAATAAAATATTGAAATAAGCTAAGTGCTTATTAATAAAAGGATGAATAAAATCTTTTACATGTATTTCCACTCCCATGCAGCCAGTAAATAGAATGAGATCTGTATGCAGAGATGAGAAGTTATATTGATAATGAATTATTAAATTGGTCATAACAAAGTTAAATAATGTATACATTTAGTATTGTTCTGCTTTTACAGAAAATTATATATCTGCATTTGTCAAAGTATATTTAAGGCTAAAAATCTGTGAACAATGGATTCCCAGGAAAGATGTTAAGGTGGGAGAAGTGATTTTTTCACATATTATATTTGAAAAATTTTCATTTGAAGAACATGGACTACATATCTAAATTAATTATGGAAATTTTTTTTAAAAATAAAAAAGAATAAAGTACAATGGAGGTCAGTAGAACTTCTCATCCAAAATGATAGCCTGAGAGGCTTAAAATTAAGTAGACTTCCTCTTATTTGTCTCTGACCCAATTCTTCACTGGAAATTCCAGCAGCTGCAAATGCCAATGTCAGAGTCACACTTGAGGCTGAGTCAGAATCACCTTAACTGGTGGCTGTGGGAAGGGGAGGCCAGGAAGTCTGTATCCACAAGTGCTATTGTTGAGCAGCCGAGGCTCCAAGCTACTGTGAGAATTAGATTACATTTAGCTTTCACACAGGGTGGGGGCAGTTCAGGGGTTGGCAGAGGGTTAAGAAGCCAAACTGTAGTCAGCAGCCGGTCCTCCTGTTTATCTGACCACTATCCTTGCAAGGTGGAGACTCTGGGGTAGAGTTTCCTAAAATAGCCTCATAACTTGTTACCCAACTAGCTCAGACTGGCTCTGTAGTTAAAGAACAAAGTAAAGAGGCCACATAAGCATAGAAGTGGTGTCAGTGCCTTATATGGGCATAACAGTTACAGCCAGGGGTGGAGACTTGTTTCAAATGTTTCTTGTTTCAAATGTTTCAAATACACTCCAGAGACTTATTTTGAATGTTTCAATTTTGCCCCAGCTGAATATTTCAAATTTGAGAGGGTTAGTTAGGCCCATCAAATAGGCTATAACCTCTGGATTGTCCAGCCAATGGAGAAACAGGGGAGGGACTTGCATGTTAGGCTTAGGGCATAAATATTACTGTGTTCTATTATTCTGTGCACCAACCCCACACATTTTGGTTGTGCGCCCATTCTTGCAAGATCCTGAATAAATTCTTTGCTTCTTCACAATTGGGTGAGCTCTTATTCCTTTTTTAGGTATAGTGCTTGTTTCTCACACTGCTACCTCAGATATCCTTTTTATCTCTCTCTCTTTTACAGTACTTTCAAGACTGATGTTCATTTTTGCATATGATAATGTTTATCATGTGTGTGAGGAAGCATGTAAGTCATGATCTCATCTCTTATGGTCTCTATGTGTTGTCCTAGACAAATGCCTACCTAGGTAGAAGCTAACTTCCAAGATGGAGAGACTATCGTCACCTCCTTTGTCCACTCAAGCAACTTACCAATCCCCTGCTTCTCTAACCCCTTTTATGCCAACCCCGGTTTTAACCTATAGTCTTATTTAGGGGTACACAAGGATGTATGGGGTGGACACAAAAACTTTTAATCTGTTACTTTTCATGAAGTCTGTTCTAGTAGTTCTTTACAGAGAGATAAAGTCACTCTAAAGGCACTAACTACTACTGGTCCTTGGTGGAAGTGTCAGGGGATGACATTGCAAAGTAGCCACAAAGTAAGTTCTTTTTATGGTCCTTTAATGCAATCATGGTTATACCTCTCTCACCTTATTTCAGCAGTCTCAATAAAGTTACTGCTTTAAGCAGTATATTCCTTGGTATAATTTGCATTTTTTTTCTGCAAATAAAAGAACTAAGTTGAAGAGATACAATTCAAGGGTGGATTTAAAATGCAAGTCTGTAGGATGATAAATTAATCCTCTGAGCTGAGTGCGTACTCAGTCCACAAAATCAGAAGAGCTACGGGGCAGCCAGGACCCCTATGGACATGTTCTACTCCAGCCCTATGGGAAGCAGTAGAATGTGTAATACATACAGTAGGATGTAGTAGCAGCCCTGATAATATTAATGGAGAGCTCACTCTGGACCATGTTGGGCTTTTATGGTAGAGATCTAGGTCCTAAATTCAGCAACACCATCTGCTAACTGTGTAACTCATGCTAGATGGTTAACTTCTCTGATATGTTTATATTCCAAAATGGAGACATATAAGCTTTTGCCTGGCAGGGTGTTGTGAGGAATGGACACATGTTACATTTTAAGGATTTAGCAAAGCACCCCACACAAAGAAAACATTTGCTGGTATTGTAAGCACTTTACACAGATTTCCCTCACTGTGGCTTTTGGTATTCTAGTTTATGACTCAGGAAATCCAGCTAATCTGCTTCACTTTGGTTAAAGGATATGCAAATAAATTTTCAATTTTGCACCCTTTCTCCCTTTTTAAAGCAATTATGTTTAACTTTGATTTCTTTCATTCTTCCAGTACCTTATGCGTTCCCTACTGGCTTGGGAGTCATTCAGCCTATCACAGAGGTGATAAAATTTCTATTTCAAAATGGAAGAAGCCATATTATTCTTTAAATAACTTAAAAAAATAAAGCTTTCTATTTTTTTTTACCCCAGATACTGTAAAATCATTTCTACTTACTATTGCATTTTTGATGAAGTTTAAGAATTCACACTTTCATTATATAGTTATCCACAAGCACTCTTTCTTATTAAAAAGCCAAAGGATATATACACACACACACACACACACACACACACACACATATATACTCACACACATACATACACAAAATGGATTTATACATATATAATATATATACATATATGATATTTACTTTTAAACTTTATTTTCAGTCTAAGCACATTTCATACACAATCAAAAGAGGGGAGATTGCCTGTATCTAGGGGTTTTTGTCAGAGATTTCTGGGGCCTCTGTCAGAGTGGGTTTTATAAGTAGGCAGAGTAAGCAGCCAGCCTCATTAAGGGAATCACAAGGTCCTATTTATCCTGAAAATGTCACTTCATGTGAGGTCTTTTAAGGTCACTGTTAGAATGCAAAACTACATTCCAGCGGAAGGTGTCAGGAAGGGAAAAATCAGATGAGGGAGAGAATGTTTCCAGAATACAAAGAATAAAAATGTTGGCACCTTAAATTTTAATAATTTTGGAGAAAGCATATCTTTTAGTGTCAGAAAGTGTTCTTATTACCTGAATCAAGGACTGAGATGAAAGAAATGTGAATAAATAAGGAAGAGAAGGCCCTGGAGAAACACACCTTCACCAGGTTAAAATTACTGCCCTCTCTTCACTTAAATATGAATGAGAGGTAGCTGCGGGGTCTGGGTTGGTGGGGAGAGGGACATGGGCAGCCAGTTAAAAATACATATTTGCAAACATTAATCTCTTCTATTTGGATGCAGATATTCTGGTTTCTCTGCGGCCTTCTTTGACACTATTGGAATCATTTGTACAACCAGCGGCTAAGAACTCTGTTAGCCAAGTAATGTCTGGATCACTGGAGAAGACTATTTTTATAAATCTGAAGCCTAATTTGCAAGGTGATATGGATGGCTGAGTTAGAACTGATGGTATCTTTTTTCATGTAATCTGTATCACTACTTAAGTAAAACAAGGTTGGTGACAGGACTGGGTTTCCTCAATTTATTTTGTCTGTTTATGAGGATGAAACTGGGATCCTGAATGTAGGTCTCAGGTTTTATTATTACAGATATCTTTACAGCTTAACTTTACAACAAGCAAACTCAGGCAGAACAACATCTATACTTGGTGCTAAATGAAACTTTGTTAAATAAATGAATGAATAAACATATGCAATTGCTACTCAGTTCAATGAGTCATTGTGTAATATATTAGAATCACAGTATAGTTCATTTTGTTCTTGATGTGCTCTGGAGAACATCAATAAAGACCAAGCTTACATGAGATAGAGTAGGCAGTTGCCACATTCCTTCCATTATAAGGCTTTCAAGAAGTGCATTTACAAATATCAGGAGAAAAGTTAAGTTCTCTAAAAAGACTAACCTTATGAATAATATTTCACTTTGGTGGTTCATACTTCTGATGTTCATAAGCATCTTCTTTTACAGTTAAATTAAGCCTTTAATATAAGTAAAATGCCTGGTCATATGTTGGGATAAATCTCAAAAAAAATATTGTTCAAGTGCAGATAATTTTACATTCAGAATGATTCTGAGATCACATTTGTGCTGAACTTGAGTGTCAATTATGGCTGATTAATTAATGGAAAAATGGCAGCATAAGGATTGTGTATTTGCCTTCCTTATAACCATGCAATGTAAGCAATGGATATGTGACATTAACAGACAGATGACACAACGCCAGGGTGATGGAATTTGAATGGCGCAGAAAGGACAACACAAGGAGGCCCAGGCCTGTACACACCTCCCCAGGCAACCAAAAACACTTCAAATGACACTAGCTTGTAGCCTTGAATGGATAATTTCCATGATGGATTGGCAGCGGAGCAACAGTGATCACTCCATTTTTACCTTGACCTTTCACATCAGTTGCACAACATGAGGGCAAAGAGTCAGCTTTTGATCTGGATGTGCATTGGGGTTTGCTATGTGAAATGTCTTCATTATTCTCAAGGAATCTTCCCCTTCAATATAGAAACTGTCACCCCCAACAAAACAGAGCAGTCCAAAGAGATCCACATTCAGTCTCCTTTCCAGATGTAAAGAAATGAGTGAGTTCCCAGAATGCTCAGGACTAATTTCACAGTGAGATGTAAAAGGAATAAAATTTTCCTCACACCATCCAGCAATCTGTTAAAGCTATGAAGCATAAGGCCAGGTATTTTTTGCACAGTGGTTTTCGCACGTTCACGTATGTGCTATTCTTTATTCAAGCCAATGACTGAGCTTTGTTTAATCAACCAATTTCCTGTACAGAACCTTTAAACTGTTAATTTCTGATGGTGAATTTTACAACACAGGCAAAATACTTACTTTTATACATTATAAAAATTGCTATATGTCTATAAAATATGTTGTAATTATGGCTTGACAAAAAAATTCATCTTTGTGTCACGTCTGTCTAATTTAACAACATACTAGGCTTCCCCCATAGGTAGAGATAGTATGTCCCTACTGAGATACTATTAGGCTATGACAAACAGTACCAATGCTGGAACCAACAAAGGGCTCTGAATTTATTTAATTAACCATTACTAAATCCAAGAGAAGTTATGTTACTTTTTTTTTCAGTCTCTTACATAGTAGAGTGAAATTTAATTGTAGATTAAATATAATCTGTAGTTGTACTTGGTATATTTAATAGGACAGTGGATTCCAGAAATCCAATCACCAAGTCAAATTTTCTTTCTATCATATATCCACTCTTAACCTAAATCTTAGTAGCAAAGATTTATTTTTAAGTAGGGAAGAGGAAGTGTGCTGGTTTGTATATATTATGTCCCCAGAAAAAGCCATATTCTTTAATGTAATCTTGTAGGAGCTGATGTATTTGGTCTTGATTATGTTGGAACCTTTGGATTAGGTTGTTTCCATGGAGATCTGACCTACCCAACTGTGGGTGATACCTTTGATTAGACTATTTCCATGGTGGTGTGGCCCCACCCAATCAGTGTGGGCCTTAATTAAATCACTGGAGCCATATAAAAGTGCTCACAAACAGAAGGAGCTCAGAGCTGCAGCTTACAGAGACATTTTGAAGATGCCATTGAAAGCTGACACTTTGGAGAATGCCATTTTGAAATGCAACCTGGAAGCAAACAGATGCCAGCCACATGCCTTCCCAGCTAACAGAGGTTTTCCAGATGCCAATGGTCTTTCTCCAGTGAAGGTACCCTATTGTTGATGCTTTACCTTGGACACTTTATGGCTTTAAGACTATAACTCTGTAACCAAATATACCCCCTTTATAAAAGCCAATCTATTTCTGGTGATTTGCATAATGGTACCATTAGCAAACCGGAGCAGGAAGGAAAAGAAAAAACTGATTTTCTTGAAATTTTACTATGAAAAAAATTATATATGCATATTCTGTGCCAGTTTGAAACTGTTATGGACCCCAGAAGAGCCATGATCTTTTAATCCAGTCCTGTTGGGTGGAACCTTTGATTGAATGTTTCCATGGAGATGTGACTCTCCCAACTGTGGGTGAGACCTTTAGATTGGATCATTTCCATGAAGATGTGAACCCTGCCCATTCAAGGTGGGTCTTGATTAGATCATTATAGTCCTTTAACAGAGCTCAGGAAGAGAGAAAAGTAGAGAGAGACATTTTGGAGAGAAGCTAAGAGCCGATGCAGAAACACACTTGGAGATGCAAACAGGAGGATGTTTGGAGATGCTGAGCTAAGAGATGAAGCCCAGAGTTTGTCCCGGAGAAGCTAAGAAAGGACTCCCGGATATTCAGAGAGAAACCCCCTGAGAGAACCAAGCAGAGAGCTGAGAGAAGCTAACAGAGACAGAAGCCCAGAGACATTTTGGAGAAAGCCATTTGAAATATAACCCGGGAACAAAGGACCAGCAGATGCCAGCCATGTGCCTCCCCAGCTGACAGAGTTGTTCCGGACACCATCGGCCTTTCTTAGTGAAGGTATCCTCTTGTTGATGTAGTTTGGATACTTTCATGGCCTTAGAACTGTAAATTTGTAACCCAATAAATCCCCATTTTATAAGCCAATCCATTTCTGGTATTTTGCATAATGGCAGCTTCAGCAAACCATAACATATGTGTGTGTGTGTGTATGTGTGTGTGTGTGACGCATATATATATATATATATATATATATATATCTCAGGTTGCTTCTAGTTCCCTACTAATTTTGCCTCTACCTTCTTTGTTGCTTTCTTCTTTGCCAGTAATTTTCATCTCTGAGTGTTTATGTGTTTTTCTGGTTGACTTATCTTTTGCTACAGTTGTGGGTTAGAAACTGTCACTGCTAACTGGACTCAGACACTTGCTGTCATTGTATTTTTTTTTAAATATTTTCCAGGTTCCCAACTGCAATCAGAGTTCATTGTCTTCCAGATCATAAATATTTAAGGATTATTCACTGGCCATGGTTCACCTACCAAGTCATATGTAAGGCATGATCCCTGCCCACTTAGATAATATGAGTCCAGTTATCCTCCTCCTTTTTCTTGAAGGCAATGTCACTTATTCAAATGACAATCTGTGATGCTGGTTGTAGGAGCACAAGAGACAGCAGATTTGAACAAACAAGTTCAGCGTCAATACAAGTGTCTTCTGCTTGTGTCCATGTCCGGTCCTCTGCTGAGAATATCCTTCTCAGCTACCACCTTCATTTTCAGTCCCACTTCTGGCAAACTTAGTTCAGCTGTGCCTCTCTTGGACTCCTTTCCTGATAAACCAGCTGGGCTGCATGCTTCTATGCAACACTTTTTCATGCCAGCAACTTCAAGACAACAACACACTCAGACCACCTGGGAAGTACAAGGGAGGGATCATACTCTGAACCATTACTGGTCAAAACCCAGGCTAGGCCATGGCACCAAGGGCTGGAGATGAGTAACGCACTCAGTCAGATCTGAGTTCAAATCCTACTTTTCCACTTGAGTGCTGGATAATATTACTTAGACTGTAGGAGCTTTGCTCTCCTCCTTGGTAAGACAGAAATGTGTCCGAGTGTTGTGAGGAAAATATCCTCGGTGTATGGCCAGCCCTGCTCAGCGTTCACTCAGTCAGGGCTATTATTATCATTGTCAAGATTAAAAGCTCCAGATTTCAGGTGACAGTTTCTCTCAGGACATTCTCTCTGCTTTTGAAAATACCTGCTTTGGATGGCCACTTCTCCTTGTGGTTGCGTAGCCTGACAGGATAAAGCTTTCTCACAACAGAAAAGTGACAGGCATGCTGGTGGTTTAACAAGAGTTCTTGTCTCACTGCCCTGGTGAGATTTTCCCTGAGTGCTTCTTTTCTTGCCCCTTCTTTCCACAGGAGAAGTAAGAGTAGAAGGGAATGAATGGTTATAGAGATGGAAAGGGACAGATTGCTGCTCCGCTTGCTTTTCAGGCAAACCTCCTTCCAGAGCTTCAGAAAGAGTTTATAAGAATGAGGAAGCTTTTCTGCAACTTACTATACTCCCCTGAGGCTTGCACCAGGTCACACAACTGTAAGCCAAAGACCTCCACACAGTAAGGTTACCAGAGGATTGCTTTGTTCTCCCTCAGGAACCTCTAGGGATTCGGTGTGGCCATTGTGTGTGCTTCATCAAAGAATCAGACATTTGGAAACTTGCCCAGATTTTCTTCCAAATTGCCGTGATCAACAAATACAAACATATGTTGTTACTGAGCAAAATAAATAGCAGTGGGATAAAAACTTTGCAAGTTACCTGACCATTAGCAGTGATCGTGTTCTAAGTTTAAAACTAAAGCAGACATCCATCATTGCCACAAATTATGATTTTCACAGGTTTTCTTTCTTTTTTTAATTCCTTTTAGATGGAAACATTGAGACAGGTTTCAAGTGACTCTCTTGTGGGGGAAGCTAACAGGCATTATCTAAGAAGGTCTTGAGCAAAAACAGGAGGCACTGACATTATTTCTTTCTGAACCAATCTTTTGACTTCGGGTTTGAAAATTTAAATTCCTCTGTATCATTCAGCTACTCTCTGTCCTCATTGCCATGGCTAAGTTCAACTCTTATTATTTATCTTGAAGATTATCACAATACTGTCCCCATCAAATATCCTGTCTATAGTCTTGTCCTCTTCCTTACAGAGCAGTCTTCCTAAATTGTCACATGATCATCTTACCCATTTGTTTTAAATCATTTGGTGACCCCACATTTTCTCCATGAAAGTTTGCTAAACCCTTGGGACTCCATGAGTCTACTTTCTTCCCCCCTACCTCTTACTTGCAGCCACGTCCGCAGATATTCCAGATCATCTTGAATTCACCACAGTGAGGAAGCAATTTCTCTTGTTATTTTCTCCCAGCAGGATATCATCCTCCTTCCTTCACAAGCTTCTTCTAACCCCTTGCGTCACTAAGGGTGGTGTAGTAGGGTTTGGCTTCATTATTTTATCTTTTTATCTTTAGCACTTAGTATAGTGATTGTTGCATAGTACACAGTAATAAACATTTTCTGAATTAATGAAAACTTCCTCAGTTTAAATGTTATGTCTTCCAATACATTTTCTTTAGTTGATGTGCCCTAAAGTCAATATTTTTATGAATGCTAATAAATGTCTTTACCATAATTCTTATCCCTCTGCTTATGACTTTGATTTGATTCCATACTACCCCTCTAGAGGGTGAGTTCATTGAAGATGGACCGTATTTATTTCTGTACCCAATTTCTAGCATGGCTTGTTTGTGGTATAGTATTCTTGTTTCTTCTTTTGTCTGTCATGTTCTTATATCCATCAAAGTCCAGGGTAGACAAAACAATTGGGTAATCTCTTGTCATGCTTTGAAAGGTAGAATTTGCAGGTAGGAAGAATTGAGGAAATGGGGCATGAATGAAGAAGTGATGGAGTTGCCGGGGACAGGAGCTGAAGCCAGACAGGAAAGAAACCAACTTTGCTCAGGAATAAAAGAGCCAAATGGGAAGGAAGGGTCACCTCAGTGAGGCCCATTCATTCTGTCTGTGATAATATATTGAGTTCCCATTGTGTGCCAAACACTATTCTAGGTGCTGAGAAAAAGGAGTGATACACAGATTTAAAAAAATATCTGCCCTGTTGGAGTTGACATTTTAGTGAGGGAGAATGGCAATAAAAGTAAATAACTTAAAAATATAGAATGCTAGATGGTGATTATGATTGCCATTGAAATAAAAAAAAAGTAAACCAAGGCAGAGGATAATTGATTGCTAGGGCTAGGGGGTCACATTTTTTTTTTTTTTTAAATATGTGGTTATGGAAGTTTGTTTTTGTTTTTGTTTTTGTTTTTGTTTTTGTTTTCCTGAGAAAGTGACAGTTGGCTAAAGAACTGAAGGTGATGAATATTATTCCATCACTCAGGTAGAGCTAGACTAGCCATGCTAGAATTGGGTATAGAAATAAATATGGTCCGTCTTCAATGAGCTCATCCAGTAGAGGGGTGGCACAGAATCAAATCAAATGCTCCAGGAACTTTTGCACTGAAATCTCAGTAGGATAAAGCAACAGAATATTGTTTCTTGCTTCATTGCGTGTACAGTGAGAGATGAGGAGGGGCTCTGTTCCATGTTGTCACTGAGACACTGAGGCTGATGGCAGCTCCACTTTGTTGAGTCCAAACCCTAGGGAACGTATGGCCTTGGAGGTCTCTGGTGCTATGGGAGAGAGACTAGGGAGTCACACATCTTTTAAATGCTTTATTCCTACATCTTGCATTTTGCTCACAGCCTATTGGCCAGAACTAATCACCAGAACTGGTCACATGATCCCAGAGAAGAAGGGTCTATCAAGAAAAACATGTTTGTTTCCTTTTGCTGCTGTAACAAACTAGCCCAAACTTAGTGTCTTAAAGCAACACAATTTAATTGTATTACAGCTCTGCATTATACAGGTCAGAAGTCCTAAAAGGTACTTCATCAGCTGCCTTCCCTCTGGAGGCTTTCGGAGAATTAATTTTCTTGAATTTTCCAGCTTCTGAGGTCTGTCCTCAATCCTTAGCTCATGGACCCACATCACTTTAACTTTTCTCTCTCTTCCATTGTCACATTGTCTTTTACCTAGCATTAGCCTTCTAAATTCTCACTCAGAAGGACCATGGTGATAACATTGGTTCCACCCAGTCAACTTGGAATAATCTCCCCATCTCAAAGTCCTTAACCTAGTCAGAGCAGCAATGTCACTTTTTCTATGTCAGGTAACAGAGTCATAAGTTTTTGGGATTAGGACATGGATATCTTTGGGCATTATTTTGTCTTCCACACTTTATAGGAGACGACACTGTAGTCTCCACTACAGGGAGTAAACCATGTGGAGATCTGGGTCAAAAACATCACAGATAAAGCAGCAGCAAATTAAAAATCTCTGCCTCAGGAATAAATTCAGGGCCCAACAGGAACACCAGTGTGGATGATCTGAGCAGGAAAGAGTCGCAGGAGATGGCATCCAAAGGTTGTTGAAAGACAAATTGAAATCAAAATGCAGTTTATAGCATTTTATTTAGGGCATCAAATTTGCTGCAGTAAGGAAGCCATTTGCTTCCAAAGCAAAAGCAGATTCAAGGCTGGGGAGTTTGCAGGAAGTTTTATAAACAGAAAGAAGGAAGTTGCTTGTGTTCTGTTGATTGGAGCAGGGAACTATTAGTCTTATAGAGGCGGGTTAGGTGGAAGCAAGAATTTATTTCTAATTGGGCCAGATGTGCTTAAACAGATGATTAATTGGTTTTTCAGGGTCAGGAGTACTGGTAGGAACTTTCCAAAGAGGATTTGTTACATAATTCTATGCTTCTTTGGGAAATTTAACTTTTGTGTTGGTTCAGAAAAAGTCCAGGAGCTACTTTTGATTATATTTATCAAGAAAAAGGAAGAGTTGCTGGGAGGAGAACATGAAGGGCTTTGTGCACCACAGTAAGGCTTTGGGTCTTTATCCTGGATGAGCTGGACAGCCATTGGAAAGTATTGAAAAGATGAGTAACATGATTTCAGAACAGGCTTCAGGGTTGCAATGAAAAGCTGGAAGGAGCAAACCAAAGTGAGTCAAAGACAGAAATAGCAACAGTATCTGAGGATGAACAACCAGACCCCAGATCTAATTGGACTAAACTGTGTTGACTACTCCAGCCAAATTTTATTATCATGCAGGTTTCTCTCAAGGGTGCCCAACAGGCTCTGGCAGTAAAGGAATTATACATAGAAGGCTTGCCAGAGTTTGCCTGTCCATATACAGGATACATTATTGGGTCATAATGATTATATATATAGATAGTTATTTACAATGATAATCTTATTTGTCTGTGTATCTATTTAGTCTAGAAAGTAGGTGAAGGAAGGTTAAAGCAATACCATCGTAAATAAGTATAAGCATACCATACTAATCAATGTGTACCTGCTCCCCACTTTGTAAGACTGTCCCCCCAGGTAAATTGGAAAGTTAATGTCAGCCACTCAGAACATTTCTTCCCTTGCTTCTGCAGTTGTCCTATATGAACTTTCCTGTCCCATCCCCTCAGTGGAGCTCCCTTCTACTTTCTGAATGGGATGCTACACAATTTATGAATCACTTGCTAAAGTTGTAAGGTCCTAAATTGTATTAAAAGAATTTCTCTTATCAGTGTGAACCCATGAAGATATTATTAGATAAGATTTGAACTCACGTGTGAATAGGATCTTTGAAAATCATATTGAGATGAGGCCAATTTGAGTCATGGTTCATGACTGAAACCCTTATTAGCTGAAGAAATTCTGATGCAGTAAGTCAGCAGAATTCAGAAGTCAGAAGACACCAGAAGTCAGAGAAAGCCACAGGAGGAGACCAAGAAGACAGAATGCCATGTGACAGAGGCAGAGATGCAAGCGAAGTTACCCCAAGGATTAATGCAAATTAGCACCAGCGTTTTTCAGATGTGGGAGAAATCATGGCCTGTCAAGACCTTTATTTTGATCTTCTAGCTACCAAAACTATGAGACAATAAATGCAGTTGTTTAATCCTACCCGTTGTGTGGTACATGTGATAGCAGTCCTGACAAACTAAGATACTTATCATCAAATATTATAGACGAGGAAATTGAGCTCGGAGAAGTTAAGAAATTTCTCACTCTTAATATTAATCACAGCTAGTAAGATGGGCGGCCAGACTTCAACAAGGCAGTCTGTCCCCAAAGCCCACCTGCTGAGCACTTCATTATATGTCTCCTCTCATCTGAGGTCTGCACCCATTCCAACAAAATGTGTACAACTGTTTTCCAATAGCCAGCCCTAAACAAAGGTAATCAATGCCCAAAAGATAACCCTCAAGCTCTGTAAAGAACTCGTTCAATAAAGATCATTATAATCCTTGATATAAATACCTAAGGCAGTAAAGTAGGCACATACATTTTAGGAAGCACACTAGTAAGCCAAGTGAAAGCAAAAGTGCTTTCAAACAAAAAGTCTTTGAAACTTTTTATCCATAATTTTGTCTAAACTCTTTTTGAAGATCTTCTTTACAGGCTCTTCAGCCTCTTGGGAGTAGAAAGCATCCTTATTTTGCCTCCTGCTGGATAAAACATCCAATTTATTTGACCTAATTTAAAAATTATTAAAGGTGTCATGGGATTTTTGTGATTGAATTTATGCTAACTCTAATTCTCTCTCTTTCTTGATATTATCCAATTAATCATATCCCCTTGGACTTCCTGTTTTTGGAATTCAGATGCCTACATTTCTTTTGTGAAGTATTAGAATATAATGTGCATCTGTGTGTGTGTATGTATAGGGAAGGAGATTTTGGAAAAATAACATTGCTCTCTTGTAGATTAGTGTTCAAAGTCTGTTTAAGAGGCTTAGAACTCACATGTAGACACAAACACACATGCTCACTGAAACATGCACATTGATATCTCTATAGAATATCTAAATGAAGTATATCTCACTGGATACAATCCTTGATCTAGCACAGTGAACTTTGTACTAAAGGAGTGGCCCTTGTGCTCTGCCCAAATAAATAATGGAGAAGGCAACAGAAATTTCCCATTTTGGTTTTGTTCTGTGTCTGTATGTCTGTGTGTTCATGTGTGTGTGTGTGTGTGTGTGAGAGAGAGAGAGAGAGAGAGAGAGAGAGAGACTTCAGACCATTTTGTTGAGTATGGAAAAACAAGATTTAGGAAATAAAACATTCTCTTTCAGTTTATAAAATAATAGGTAGTCAAATGAGGAAAAGGAAGCACATACTTCTTTTAAAATCCAGGAAAGATTTTAATCACCTTTATAAAAAATTTTTTCAAATGCATTTCTTTTAGGATAAAATAATAGCATTTTATAAAGAGTATTTTGTAACATTTTTATTACTATTCAAATATATTAACATTTTAAAATTTTTATGTATGTTGATTAAAACATAAATACTTGGAAAATTTTGCACAGTCCAGTAGTTGATCAAATATTTGGCAGGTGTTTTGAGTCATTTCTATTAAATATTTAGTGACCTTTAGACCACTGATATGAAAAATAATCTTTTATTATTAAATATCTATGAAAATGTCAGCCCTTTCCATATACTTTTGACTTTCATTATTCTGATCTGTAATCCTTTTTGAATGCATCTTAATATAATGCTTTGTAATGGGGTACTTTATATGACTATGATATAAACTGAAGGTAGAAAACAATTCTTCAAAATTTATACTTTGAAATGTAAGAGTCCTTTAAAATAGCAGGAAACTTAAAAAAAAATATGTTATCCTTAAGCTTTCAGTTTTTGGAAGAAAACTGAAGCTTATAATAAATTACATGCTTCCTTATTTTGTCCAACGAACTTTCCACTGAACTGGGTGTTTTGAAATTGTGATGTTAGGCTCCCGAGAAGACTGTGAACTTGTCAGGATGACATCTGAGGTAAAATTCACAAGTGGTATCTGTTCAATGGGTACATTTTCAACTGGAACATAACATGTATAGCAGTAGAACATTTTTGAGCCACCACATTTGAGACACTTTGATCTCCCATTTGTTGAACTTTTAGAAGAACTTCTTGAGATGCTAAGCATTAAGTTGTGAAGGGGATCTTCTAAAGCTATGGAAGTAGTTTGTGACTGTTTTATTTCCACATATATTGAGTTATTTTCTTCACTTTCTTTGAGAAATACAGGTGGATTGAGAGACATTTTTTATTCCAGCCAAAGTTTGGCATCTATTTCTAAAATGTATGTCATAAGCGTACTGCACAGCCTCGGCTCCACGTCTTCCACTCTACTGGAGCCAGCACTTATTTTTTACTTTTTAAAATAGACTGTTGGGTCCCTCAATACCATTTTCCAAATAGTGGTGTATTCTCAAACTACTTCTCGCTTTTTGTTTTGCTTTTTTGTTTTCTTTAATCTTAACTGTTTGTCTTCTATGCCCACTTCTGATATTAGCGTCAGTTAAATCATAGACATTCCCCATTCCTGAAGTCCTTCCTTCAATATGGTAATTAGAAAAGCAATTGAATGCCATGCTGAAGTGGACCAGTTGTCTATTTGAGTCAGAGCTTTCCTGTTTTGCACAAGTTAATTTTTTTTTTCTGCACAAAGAAGGCCAAGTCAGGGATATGTCTCCTTCTACCATCTGACCACCCTGTTTTCCTTTCATGGGCTGCACAACAGCAAACAGATTTGCAGTCACTGATGACTGTAGAGCGATGACAATAAGGGGGTTTTGTGCTGGTTTGAAACTGTTATATACCCCAGAAAATGCCAGGTTGCTTTAATCCATTCATGTGGGTGCAGACCTGTCATGGGTGGGACCTTTAGATTAGGTTGTTTTCTTGGAGATGTGACCCACCAAATTCAAGGTGGGTCTTAATCCTTTACTGGAGTCCTTTATGAGAGCTCAGGGAGAGAGAGAGCTTTTGTTATATACTATGTAACAAAACTTACATATAATACAGCATGTTAATTTTAAAAATAAATAAAACTATTACTCCAGACTCCTTTATTTTTAAGTTTTCCATAGAATGAAATTTTATCCTACCTAGAGGAATTATATGACCTTAACTTGTTAGTAATTGAAGACACCCACACATCCATAAAATCGTGACTTTTAAACATGTCTAACAGATGATACAGCTTCTGGAAGGATGACATTGATGATCTGTTTTTGTTTTTGATTTTTTTTTTTTTTTTTTTTCAGATTAAAGATTCCTCCAGCTGCCACAGTTGTGGAGAATATAGGGAAAATCTACAAGCACGGAACCCTGAGGGATATAAAAATTAAGTATCTGTCTGCTTGGAGAAGAGGCTGATAATGAACTGTCTTAGCATTTAGCTATGTGGATCATTCATTTGGCACTTAGTAGAAAGCAGCCTAAACAATGTTTATATTGTCATTTATATTTTCATTTGCATGAGCTGCCTAGACAAGCAGACTGTGAGGGACTCAAAGGTAGGGAATACTTTCCATTATTTCAATGCTCAATGTTTGGAAAAGTAGCCTACATTTAATTGTAGATAAATATATATTTAGTAATAAAAGAGCCAACTGCTACTTAAAAATAAAGACATAATGAGTGGAAAAAATAAAATGGTATTTTATAAAGCTTTGTGTTTGAAAGCCTTTCTCTTACAGGCTTTAAGTTTGAAACCATATTATCTGTGCATCTAGAACATTTCCAAGACAAAAATTTCAGTTGCAGTGTCATGGGAACTACAAAATTCTTTTATTTCTTGAAATGCATTAAGAAATATTTTAATTATGATTTATACCTGAAAAATGAATATCTGGGTTCCTTGAATCCTAATTTCATTAATTTATGATTTTATGTAATTTAAAATAAACAAACTTAAAATATAAGGCTTGGACAGGTTGGAAATAAAAATTTGGGGAAATATATACCATGTGCAGGTTAATCAAACTAAAGTTAATGGTATATTAATCAGACCAGTAAACTTTTTGAGAATCACAGATATATTAAGAATAAAAGTGGCCAATGCATAATGATAAACAATTAATTCACTGAGGAAACATAAACTTACTAAATTGTTATATGCTTAATAATATATCTCCAAAATATGTAAAACAAAAATACACATAATTGCAATGAGAAACTTCAAAAGGGGAATGATCAAAGCCATTAACATAATGGAAAAATGTTTTCTCAGAAAGACAGACTGATTGAATAGACAACAAAAATTAGTAAATACACATGGAGGCTTTGAACATCAAAAAAAATGTCATAAACATTCTAGAACAGAACACTGTCAAATTAGAGGACTAATAGATTTTTTAAATAATTTATACATAAAATGCTTTAAAAATTTGAACATAGGCTATTTCATAAAAACTCAGTAAAATTCAAGGAACAAGGTCATAAGGTCATATTCTCTAATTGTAATTCAATTAAATATTCAGTAACCAAAAGATAATTTAAAATAGGTTCTTATATTTCAGAATTATTAAATAAGTTTTGGGAAAAATAATAGAAAATTATGAAGTATAATTAAAAGCATACAAAAATGAAAATGCTATATAAAAAAACTTACAGAGTGCAGCTAAAAATGGCATTTTAGAGATTTCATCCTAAATGCTTATTGTAATAATCATCCAAATTAAGAAATAAGGAAAAGGAAATCAGTAAGGAAAAATGCAACAAAAAGGATGAGTAAAATAAAGATAATGGTAGATATTAATTAAATAAAAAGCATTCACACTCTAGATAGAAATTTCTAAGAAATTTACTGTTTTGGAAAGACCAGTAAAATAGAAGATCTTCTGGCAGATTGACCAGGAAAAAAGCAAAAAGACTCTAATGTTCATCGTTAGAGAGATCATACATACTTAGGAAAGATGAGAGCTAGGAAACATAGAGGGCATAATTTTTATAATGAAACAAAGAAAAACCCCTGAAAACAAACTTCCATGAAAACAGATATGTTTTCTCTTAGGTCAGGGCCTTTGCATGCTGCCCCTCTATTTGCTTTCACCCTTTCTTTGCTTAATAAACAAACTCCTTGAACTACTTCGGTTCTTGACTCAAGTTCACTGCCTAGAGAATCCTTCTTAAAATCTTCAGACTATATATTACAGTGTCCCTTGTAATTTGCTTTCATGGTTCTTGATGTTTTCCTTCATAGCATTAATCCCTGATTTCAATCATGATGAAGATGTACAATAGACTATTTCATTACTATCTCTCTTTCCTACCATATTCAGGCACCACCAGAGTCAGGGTTGTGTTTGCTGTGCTCCTCATGGAATCCCTTTTGCCTAGTACAGCATGGACACAAAGACAAGGCTCAATAGATACTCACTGCTTCAGAGAGAGAGAAACATGTACCCAAGATAATTCCATTTAGAGGAAGCCCTGCATTTTTTTATAAGAATAAAAAATTAGGAAAATTTGATAAGTGACTTGGAGTGGAAGCCAATACTCTACAGGTGCCAGAATGAGAAGGTATTTACCTGGAGGAGAATGAGGGATGGGAGGGACAGAAACAGTAGGAAAGGAGAAGAGAGAGGAGGAAGGGTGAGAAGAAAAGAAAGGAGGAGGCGGGGCAAGATGGCAGACTGGTGAGCTGTATGTTTTAGTTACTCCTCCAGGAAAGTAGGTAAAAAGCCAGGAACTGCGTGGACTGGACACCACAGAGCAATCTGTCTTTGGGCATACTTCATACAACACTCATGAAAACGTGGAACTGCTGAGATCACCGAAATCTGTAAGTTTTTGCGGCCAGGGGACCCGCGCCCCTCCCTGCCAGGCTCAGTCCCGGGGGAGGAGGGGCTGTCAGCTCCAGGAAGGAGAAGGGAGAATTGCAGTGGCTGCTCTCATCGGAAACTCATTCTACTGATTCAAACTCCAACCATAGATAGACTGAGGCCAGACACCAGAGACTCTGAGAGCAACCAGCCCAGCAGAGAGGAGACGGGCATAGAAGGAAAACAACACGAGAAGCTCCAAAGTAAAAGCAGAGGATTTTTGGAGTTCTGGTGAACACAGAAAGGGGAAGGGCGGAGATCAGGCCTTGAGGCGCATATGCAAATCCCGAAGCAAGGCTGATCTCTCTGCCCAGGGCACCTTTCCTTAATGGCCCTGGTTGCTTTGTCTATTAGCATTTCAATAACCCATTAGATCTCTTTGGAGGGCCGTTTTTTTTTTTTTTTTTTTTTTTTTTTTAAATCCTTTTTGCTTTTTCTAAAACAATTACTCTAAGAAGCTCAATACAGAAAGCTTCAAAGAATTGAAATTTGGGCACGTCAAGTCAAGAGCAGAACTAAGAGAGCTCTGAGACAAAAGGCAATAATCCAGTGGCTGAGAAAATTCACTAAACAACACAACTTCCCAAGAAAAGGGGGGTGTCCGCTCACAGCCACCATCCTGGTGGACAGGAAACACTCCTGCCCATCGCCAGCCCCATAGCCCAGAGCTGCCCCAGACAACCCAGTGTGACGGAAGTGCTTCAAATAACAGGCACACACCACAAAACTGGGCGTGGACATTAGCCTTCCCTGCAACCTCAGCTGAATGTCCCAGAGCTGGGAAGGGGGAGCAGTGTGAATTAACAGAGCCCCATTCAGCCATCATTTGAGCAGACTGGGAGCCTCCCAACACAGCCCAGCAGCCCAGAACTGCCCTGGGGGGACGGCACTCACCTGTGACATAGCACAGTCATCCCTCAACAGAGGACCCGGGGTGCACAGCCTGGAAGAGGGGCCCACTTGCAAGTCTCAGGAGCCATACGCCAATACCAAAGACTTGTGGGTCAGTGGCAGAGACAAACTGTGGCAGGACTGAACTGAAGGATTAGACTATTGCAGTAGCTTTAAAACTCTAGGATCATCAGGGAGATTTGATTGTTAGGGCCACCCCCCCTCCCCGACTGCCCAGAAACACGCCCCACATACAGGGCAGGCAACACCAACTACACACGCAAGCATGGGACACCAATTGGGCCCCACAAGACTCACTCCCCCACTCACCAAAAAGGCTAAGCAGGGGAGATCTGGCTTGTGGAGAACAGGTGGCTCGTGGACGCCACCTGCTGGTTAGTTAGAGAAAGTGTACTCCACGAAGCTGTAGATCTGATAAATTAGAGATAAGGACTTCAACTGGTCTACAAACCCTAAAAGAACCCTATCAAGTTCAGCAAATGCCACGAGGCCAAAAACAACAGAAAATTATAAAGCATATGAAAAAACCAGACGATATGGATAACCCAAGCCCAAGCACCCAAATCAAAAGACCAGAAGAGACACACCTAGAGCAGCTACTCAAAGAACTAAAGATGAACAATGAGACCCTAGTACGGGATATGAAGGAAATCAAGAAGACCCTAGAAGAGCATAAAGAAGACATTGCAAGACTAAATAAAAAAATGGATGATCTTATGGAAATTAAAGAAACTGTTGACCAAATTAAAAAGATTCTGGACACTCATAGTACAAGACTAGAGGAAGTTGAACAACGAATCAGTGACCTGGAAGATGACAGAATGGAAAATGAAAGCATAAAAGAAAGAATGGGGAAAAAAATTGAAAAACTCGAAATGGACCTCAGGGATATGATAGATAATATGAAGCGTCCGAATATAAGACTCATTGGTGTCCCAGAAGGGGAAGAAAAGGGTAAAGGTCTAGGAAGAGTATTCAAAGAAATTGTTGGGGAAAACTTCCCAAATCTTCTAAACAACATAAATACACAAATCATAAATGCTCAGCGAACTCCAAATAGAATAAATCCAAAAAAACCCACTCCGAGACATATACTGATCACACTGTCAAACATAGAAGAGAAGGAGCAAGTTCTGAAAGCAGCAAGAGAAAAGCAATTCACCACATACAAAGGAAACAGCATAAGACTAAGTAGTGACTACTCAGCAGCCACCATGGAGGCGAGAAGGCAATGGCACGATATATTTAAAATTCTGAGAGAGAGGAATTTCCAGCCAAGAATACTTTATCCAGCAAAGCTCTCCTTCAAATTTGAGGGAGAGCTTAAATTTTTCACAGACAAAGAAATGCTGAGAGAATTTGCTAACAAGAGACCTGCCCTACTGGAGATACTAAAGGGAGCCCTACAGACAGAGAAACAAAGACAGGACAGAGAGACTTGGAGAAAGGTTCAGTACTAAAGAGATTCGGTATGGGTACAATAAAGGATATTAATAGAGAGAGGGAAAAATATGGCAAACATAATCCAAAGGATAAGATGGCCGATTCAAGAAATGCCTTCACGGTTTTTAACGTTGAATGTAAATGGATTAAACTCCCCAATTAAAAGATATAGATTCGCAGAATGGATCAAAAAAAATGAACCATCAATATGTTGCATACAAGAGACTCATCTTAGACACAGGGACACAAAGAAATTGAAAGTGAAAGGATGGAAAAAAATATTTCATGCAAGCTACAGCCAAAAGAAAGCAGGTGTAGCAATATTAATCTCAGATAAAATAGACTTCAAATGCAGGGATGTTTTGAGAGACAAAGAAGGCCACTACATACTAATAAAAGGGGCAATTCAGCAAGAAGAAATAACAATCGTAAATGTCTATGCACCCAATCAAGGTGCCACAAAATACATGAGAGAAACATTGGCAAAACTAAAGGAAGCAATTGATGTTTCCACAATAATTGTGGGAGACTTCAACACATCACTCTCTCCTATAGATAGATCAACCAGACAGAAGACCAATAAGGAAATTGAAAACCTAAACAATCTGATAAATGAATTAGATTTAACAGACATCTACAGGACATTACATCCAAAATCACCAGGATACACATACTTTTCTAGTGCTCACGGAACTTTCTCCAGAATAGATCATATGCTGGGACATAAAACAAGCCTCAATAAATTTAAAAAGATTGAAATCATTCAAAGCACATTCTCTGACCACAGTGGAATACAATTAGAAGTCAATAACCATCAGAGACTTAGAAAATTCACAAATACCTGGAGGTTAAACAACACACTCCTAAACAATCAGTGGGTTAAAGAAGAAATAGCAAGAGAAATTGCTAAATATATAGAGACGAATGAAAATGAGAACACAACATACCAAAACCTATGGGATGCAGCAAAAGCAGTGCTAAGGGGGAAATTTATAGCACTAAACGCATATATTAAAAAGGAAGAAAGAGCCAAAATCAAAGAACTAATGGATCAACTGAAGAAGCTAGAAAATGAACAGCAAACCAATCCTAAACCAAGTAGAAGAAAAGAAATAACAAGGATGAAAGCAGAAATAAATGACATAGAGAACAAAAAAACAATAGAAAGGATAAATATCACCAAAAGTTGGTTCTTTGAGAAGATCAACAAGATTGACAAGCCCCTAGCTAGACTGACAAAATCAAAAAGAGAGAAGACCCATATAAACAAAATAATGAACGAAAAAGGTGACATAACTGCAGATCCTGAAGAAATTAAAAAAATTATAAGAGGATATTATGAACAACTGTATGGCAACAAACTGGATAATGTAGAAGAAATGGACAATTTCCTGGAAACATATGAACAACCTAGACTGACCAGAGAAGAAATAGAAGACCTCAACCAACCCATCACAAGCAAAGAGATCCAATCAGTCATCAAAAATCTTCCCACAAATAAATGCCCAGGGCCAGATGGCTTCACAGGGGAATTCTACCAAACTTTCCAGAAAGAACTGACACCAATCTTACTCAAACTCTTTCAAAACATTGAAAAAAATGGAACACTACCTAACTCATTTTATGAAGCTAACATCAATCTAATACCAAAACCAGGCAAAGATGCTACAAAAAAGGAAAACTACCGGCCAATCTCCCTAATGAATATAGATGCAAAAATCCTCAACAAAATACTTGCAAATCGAATCCAAAGACACATTAAAAAAATCATACACCATGACCAAGTGGGGTTCATTCCAGGCATGCAAGGATGGTTCAACATCAGAAAAACAATCAATGTATTACAACACATTAAAAACTCGAAAGGGAAAAATCAATTGATCATCTCAATAGATGCTGAAAAAGCATTTGACAAAATCCAACATCCCTTTTTGATAAAAACACTTCAAAAGGTAGGAATTGAAGGAAACTTCCTCAACATGATAAAGAGCATATATGAAAAACCCACAGCCAGCATAGTACTCAATGGTGAGAGACTGAAAGCCTTCCCTCTAAGATCAGGAACAAGACAAGGATGCCCGCTGTCACCACTGTTATTCAACATTGTGCTGGAAGTGCTAGCCAGGGCAATCCGGCAAGACAAAGAAATAAAAGGCATCCAAATTGGAAAAGAAGAAGTAAAACTGTCATTGTTTGCAGATGATATGATCTTATATCTAGAAAACCCTGAGAAATCAACGATACACCTACTAGAGCTAATAAACAAATTTAGCAAAGTAGCGGGATACAAGATTAATGCACATAAGTCAGTAATGTTTCTATATGCTAGAAATGAACAAACTGAAGAGACACTCAAGAAAAAGATACCATTTTCAATAGCAACTAAAAAAATCAAGTACCTAGGAATCAACTTAACCAAAGATGTAAAAGACCTATACAAAGAAAACTACATAACTCTACTAAAAGAAATAGAAGGGGACCTTAAAAGATGGAAAAATATTCCATGTTCATGGATAGGAAGGCTAAATGTCATTAAGATGTCAATTCTACCCAAACTCATCTACAGATTCAATGCAATCCCAATCAAAATTCCAACAACCTACTTTGCAGACTTGGAAAAGCTAGTTATCAAATTTATTTGGAAAGGGAAGATGCCTCGAATTGCTAAAGACACTCTAAAAAAGAAAAACGAAGTGGGAGGACTTACACTCCCTGACTTTGAAGCTTATTATAAAGCCACAGTTGCCAAGACAGCATGGTACTGGCACAAAGATAGACATATAGATCAATGGAATCGAATTGAGAATTCAGACATAGACCCTCAGATCTATGGCCGACTGATCTTTGATAAGGCCCCCAAAGTCACCGAACTGAGCCATAATGGTCTTTTCAACAAATGGGGCTGGGAGAGTTGGATATCCATATCCAAAAGAATGAAAGAGGACCCCTACCTCACCCCCTACACAAAAATTAACTCAAAATGGACCAAAGATCTCAATATAAAAGAAAGTACCATAAAAGTCCTAGAAGATAATGTAGGAAAACATCTTCAAGACCTTGTATTAGGAGGCCACTTCCTAGACTTTACACCCAAAGCACAAGCAACAAAAGAGAAAATAGATAAATGGGAATTCCTCAAGCTTAGAAGTTTCTGCACCTCAAAGGAATTTCTCAAAAAGGTAAAGAGGCAGCCAACTCAATGGGAAAAAATTTTTGGAAACCATGTATCTGACAAAAGACTGATATCTTGCATATACAAAGAAATCCTACAACTCAATGACAATAGTACAGACAGCCCAATTATAAAATGGGCAAAAGATATGAAAAGACAGTTCTCTGAAGAGGAAATACAAATGACCAAGAAACACATGAAAAAATGTTCAGCTTCACTAGCTATTAGAGAGATGCAAATTAAGACCACAATGAGATACCATCTAACACCGGTTAGAATGGCTGCCATTAAACAAACAGGAAACTACAAATGCTGGAGGGGATGTGGAGAAATTGGAACTCTTATTCATTGTTGGTGGGACTGTATAATGGTTCAGCCACTCTGGAAGTCAGTCTGGCAGTTCCTTAGAAAACTAGATATAGAGCTACCATTCGATCCAGCGATTGCACTCCTCGGTATATACCCGGAAGATCGGAAAGCAGTGACACGAACAGATATCTGCACGCCAATGTTCATAGCAGCATTATTCACAATTGCCAAGAGATGGAAACAACCCAAATGTCCTTCAACAGATGAGTGGATAAATAAAATGTGGTATATACACACGATGGAATACTACGCGGCAGTAAGAAGGAACGATCTGGTGAAACATATGACAACATGGATGAACCTTGAAGACATAATGCTGAGCGAAATAAGCCAGGCACAAAAAGAGAAATATTATATGCTACCACTAATGTGAACTTTGAAAAATGTAAAACAAATGGTTTATAATGTAGGATGTAGGGGAACTAGCAGTAGAGAGCAATTAAGGAAGGGGGAACAATAATCCAGGAAGAACAGATAAGCTATTTAACGTTCTGGGGATGCCCAGAAATGACTATGGTCTGTTAATTTCTGATGGTTGTAGTAGGAACAAGTTCACTGAAATGTTGCTATATTATGTAACTTTCTTGGGGTAAAGTAGGAACATGTTGGAAGTTAAGCAGTTATCTTAGGTTAGTTGTCTTTTTCTTACTCCCTTGCTATGGTCTCTTTGAAATGCTCTTTTATTGTATGTTTGTTTTCTTTTTAACTTTTTTTTCATACAGGTGATTTGAAAAAAGAAGGGAAAGTTAAAAAAAAAAAAAAAAAAAAAAAAAAAAGAAAAAAGACAAACAAGGGGAAAAAAAAAAAAAAAAAAGATGTAGTGCCCCCTTGAGGAGCCTGTGGAGAATGCAGGGGTATTCGCCTACCCCACCTCCATGGTTGCTAACATGACCACAGACATAGGGGACTGGTGGTTTGATGGGTTGAGCCCTCTACCATAAGTTTTACCCTTGGGAAGACGGTTGCTGCAAAGGAGAGGCTAGGCCTCCCTGTATTTGTGCCTAAGAGTCTCCTCCTGAATGCCTCTTTGTTGCTCAGATGTGGCCCTCTCTCTCTGGCTAAGCCAACTTGAAAGGTGAAATCACTGCCCTCCCCCCTACGTGGGATCAGACACCCAGGGAAGTGAATCTCCCTGGCAACGTGGAATATGACTCCCGGGGAGGAATGTAGACCCGGCATCGTGGGATGGAGAACATCTTCTTGACCAAAAGGGGGATGTGAAAGGAAATGAAATAAGCTTCAGTGGCAGAGAGATTCCAAAACGAGCCGAGAGATCACTCTGGTGGGCACTCTTACGCACACTTTAGACAACCTTTTTTAGGTTCTAAAGAATTGGGGTAGCTGGTGGTGGATACCTGAAACTATTAAACTACAACCCAGAACCCATGAATCTCGAAGACAGTTGTATAAAAATGTAGCTTATGAGGGGTGACAGTGGGATTGGGAATGCCATAAGGACCAAACTCCACTTTGTCTAGTTTATGGATGGATGTGTAGAAAAGTAGGGGAAGCAAACAAACAGACAAAGGTACCTAGTGTTCTTTTTTACTTCAATTGCTCTTTTTCACTCTAATTATTATTCTTGTTATTTTTGTGTGTGTGCTAATGAAGGTGTCAGGGATTGATTTAGGTGATGAATGTACAACTATGTAATGGTACTGTAAACAATCGAAAGTACAATTTGTTTTGTATGACTGCGTGGTATGTGAATATATCTCAATAAAATGATGATTAAAAAAAAAAAAAAGTCATAGGGTAAAAAAATAAAAAAAATAAAAAAATAAAAAATAAAAGTCATAGAGTAAACATAGTGCATTTTCTTGGTGAATTAGTTTATTGTTTTTGAGGAAAGCATTTTTATGTGAAGATAATATGGAATATAATATGTGATAGATGTGAAATTTACATGAATTATAGAGATAAAACAGGGGACTTCAAAGCAAGTTTAACTTGTAGCCATGGGTTTAGGTTCTGTCTCAGGTTGTGTTCACTCTAATGCTTTGATGGGAAAATGTGAGGAATACTGCATTACAGTATTGGGGCTCTGATAGAGATATGCATAGGGTCTTGTGAGACCACAGAGTTGGGGCTAGTTCATTGTAGCCACCACTGCAGTTTTTGTAGTTTTTAAACAAATAGAAAATATCTTTTGTAAACCTGGAGAGCCCTGAGTAGCACATGTGATTATGGAAAACTCAGAAAAATTATTGTCTATTTCTTTGATCTAGGAAAACCTGAACTGCTTGATAAAACAATAATAATTTACTCACTTTATAATTTGAAATTTTATGAAGCATGAATGGTAATCTGTATGGTTGCATTAAAATCATTTTTGATGTCAGTGTGTCATCTTGCTGAAGCTTATAACAATTTTATTGAATAATTGCATTTCTGGTTCTTTGATAGAAAGGATAAAATCAATAAAGAAGCTTTGTCATGTTTAAAAAAAAAAAAAAAAAGAAAAAAAAGAAAAGAAAGGAGAGAAGGAGGAGGAGGAGTGGAAAAAAGAGATAGGATGATCAGTAGGAAACAGAATAAAGAGCTGAAATACATGTGCTGCTCTTCAATTTTTCATTTATACATTCATTTATTCAGTTAAGTACTCTTTCAGTTACTGTTTACTGCTCGCCTACCCTGTGCTAGGTACAGGAGTTATAGCAGTAAACAAAGCAAAATTAGACTGTTCTCATATAGCTTATAGTAGAGTAGATAAAGATATTTTAAAATATGTAAATGACCAGGAACATTTTAGATAGTCCTGTGTCCCTAGGGGGAAAAAAAAAACAGGAAGCACTGTAATAAGGGGAAGGGGTGTGTGATGTGCTCTCTCAAAACTGAGTAAATGTCTTACAGGAAAGATAATAACAGTATGAAATCAGAGTTCTGCACCCAAGATTATTATCAGAGAAAAGTGAGGCAGCACAAAACAGGATGCATGACATAAAGAGGAGACAGCAAGTTTTGGGAAGGGATAGAAACTAAGACCACTTTCTGCATTGACGTAGGGATAGAAAATGAAGTGTGGACCAAGTTCACCCATGTTTCTGAGGAATAAGAGATGCTTAGCTGATATCAGGCGTACGTTTGAAGGAATAATTGTATCTAAGCTATCTAAAAGAATTTAAGTAATGTTACAGCACAAATCAAAACATTGCAGTTCATAGCCCAAGTACAGAGAAAAGAAGAAATTGGCATCTGTAATACAGAGGTTGCAATCTTAAGCCTTGTTTATGACATGATATAATATTTGATAGCTTTTGAGGAGATCAGAATTAAATGGGATTAATTTAACCTGAAAGAAGTACACCTGGGGGAATATTCTATTATCTTGATCTTGTCGTCTTAGTTTTGTAACTGGAAGGAATTCAGTGGAAAATAAATTCAGTGGAAATTTCAAACAGGAAATTTCTGGGTAGCACCCCCTATTGAGGACTCAATAAAAGAACAAATGAAGTAAAATAAGAAATAAATTCATTGATTCTTTAATTTTCTCTGAAATCAATATTGTAAATACACACCACATGTGATTGATAGCTTCTATTTGCCACTCATGATTGATTCTCCACCATTCTCCACCTTGCTTTCTGTCTGTTTTAGTCAACTACTATGAATTAGATCTACAGAGCTCACATGCCACTCAGATCCCAAAATTCGGACAATGAGGGCCCTGGCAAGAGGTGAGAACTCTTTGTTCTCCCTGGCTTTCTCAGTGCAACACAACTTAGACTGGGATATAGTTTTTTCTTCCAAATTAGGACGGACATATTTGAGAGTGAAAGATGTGAAACTAATGGGTTGTTTTTTTATGTTTTTTTTTTTTTAATTTTCATCTGTAGCCATTTCTTTTAATTTAATTTTATTGAGATTGTTCACATACCATACAATTATCTAAAGATCCAAAGAGCACAATCAATGGCCCAGAGTACCATCATACAGCTGTGTATCCATCACCACAATTATTTTTTTCAATTTTTAGAACACTTTCATTACTCCAGAAAAGAAATAAAGACAAAAAAAAAAAAAATGAAAGAAAAGAAAAAAGAAAGCTCAAATACTCCCATACCACTAAACAACCCCCCTCCATTATTGACTTATAGTATTGGTGTAATACATTTGTTACTGTTGATGAAAGAATGTTAAAATACTACTAATGTAGTACATAGTTTGAAATAGGTATACTTTTCTCTATAAACCTCTCTATTATTAACTTCTAGTTATAGTGTTATGCATTTGTTCTAGCTCATGAAAGAGATTTCTAATATTTGTACAATTAATCATGGACATGGTCCACCACAAGATTCACTGTTTTATACACTCCCATCTTTTAAGCTCCAACTTTTCTCGGACATATGTGACTCTAAGCTTCCCCTTTCCACCACATTCACATACCAATAAGCACTGCTAGTTATCCTAACAATAACATACTACCATCACCTCTGTCCATTTTCAAACACTTAACTTCTACCTAGTTGAACATTCTTCTCATAACAAGAACCGCTTCCCATTCTTTAACCTCATTCTATATCCTGGTAACTTATATTTCATGTCTATGAGTTTACATATTATAATTAGTTCACATCAGTGAGACCATTTAATATTTGTCCTTATGTGTCTGACTTATTTCACTTAATGTAGGGCCCTCAAGCTTTCTTCATCTCTGCTTTTTTGTAAAGAAGGTTTTGTTCAACCACCATACATTCTGCCTTAGTAAACAATTGATGGTTCCCTGTATAGTCATATATTTATGTATTCACCACTGTTACCACCATCTATATGAGGACATCTCCATTTCTTCCACAAAGAAGGAGGAAGAGTCAAAGAAGGTAGAGAGACAAAAGAAAAAAGAAAGAAAGAAAGAAAAGCATGGCAGCTAAAAAGCAACAAAAGGAAAGATAGTTAACCTAAAGAAGAATGAAAGAGTCAGACACCCCTCCCTTATGCCCCCCTCTTAAAGGCATTTAAATTTGGTATATTGCCTGTGTTACATTAAAGGAAGCATAACACCATGTTTCTGTTAACTATAGTCTCTAATTTGCATTGATTGTATTTTTCCCCTAATACCTCCCTATTTTTAACACCTTGCAAGGTTGACATTCATTTGTTCTCCCTCATGGAAAAACATATTTTGTACATTTTATCACAACTGTTGAGCACTCTAGGTTTCACTGAGTTATACAGTCCCAGTCTTTATCTTTCCTCTTTCCTTCTGGTGTCCCACATGCTCCTAATCTTCCTCTTTCAACCATACTCACAGTTATCTTTGTTCAGTGTACTTACATTGCTGTGCTATCATCACCAAAAACTGCATTCCAAACTTCTCACTCCTGTCTTTTCCTACCTGTCTGTAGTGCTTCCTTTAGCATTTCCTGTAGCACAGATATCTTGTTCACAAACTCTCTCATTGACTGTTTGTCAGAGGATATTTTAAATTCTCTCTCATATTTGAAGGACAGTTTTGCCAGATATAGGATTCTTGGTTGGAAGTTTTTTTTGTTTTTTTTTTTTTTCCTTTCAGTATCTTAAATATATCACACCACTTCCTTCTTGCCTCTATGGTTTCTACTGAGAAATCCGCACATAGTCTTATCAAGCTTCCTATGTATGTGATGGATCACTTTTCTATTGCTGCTTTCAGGATTCTCTCTTTGTCTTTGACATTTGATAATCTGATTAACTGTCTTGGGTAGGTCTATTCATATCTATTCTGTTTTGGGCACTCTGTGCTTCTAGGATCTGTAATTTTATGCCTTTCATAAGAGATGGGAAATTTTCATTGATGATTTCCTCTATTACTGCTTCTGCCCCTTTTGCCTTCTCTTCTCCTCCTGGGACACCCATGACATGTACATTCATGTACTTCATGTTGTCATTCAATTCCCTGAGACACTGCTCATATTTTTCCATTCTTTTCCCTATATGGTCTTTTGTGTGTAGGATTTCAGGTGTCTTGTTTTCCAGTTGCAGAGTGTTTTCTTCTGCCTCTTAAGATCTGCGGTTGTATGTCTCCACTGTGTTTTTCATCTCTTGTGTTTTGCCTTTCATTTCCATAAATTCTGCCAGTTGTTTTTTTCAGACATTCAATTTCTACCCTATGTTCATCCAGTGTTTTCTTTAAGTCTTCTTCTCTTTTGTTGTATCTTCCTTGAACTCATTGATTTGGTTTTTTATTTGATTTAGCATACTCCTATGAAAATCTTTACTAGATTGTTTCATTAAAATGGAACAATATCACAACTGTATCTTGATTGACATGTAAGTTTATTCCTTTGACTGGGCCGTATCTTCATTTTTCCTAGTATAGATTTTAGTTTTCTGTTGTCTAGGCATCATAAGCCCTTGAAGTTTTCTATAAACAAAATGTATTCAGCCTGGCTCTTACCTTGGGGTTAGAATTATGATTAGTTTTGTATGCCATCAGAAGGTTCCTATGCTTCAAGTGTGTACTCCTCTGGTTTCTTGGCATTGGAAGAGACACTGGAAGCAGGATGCAGCCTGCCACTTTTCCTTGGGACCCATAAAAAACCTTTGCTGAGGAGCACATGTCTGCTAGATGCCTAGGATGGATGATAAAACTCACCCTCTAGCAGACAGTGGTCTGACTGTGCATTCCTTCCCCTTTGGCCCTTAGCACATGCACACATTCCCAGATTATGTAACTTTTACAGCATCTGGTCAACCCCTGCTGCTCTATCATGCCCCAGTAGGGAGAGAGCGGCATCCTCAATTTTGTGGCACAAGAGGGGGTGCACACAGCATCTCCTTGTGTTGGCTGCAGATTGACACCACATGGGGGCTGACACCCACTATTGGAGCTGATCATGCGTTGTCTCTTCTCTTTGTGAGTAAATGTTCCATCCAGTACCTACATAAGTGATGCTTAACTGGTGACCCCTACACCTGCAAACCAGGGGTGGGTTTGGACCCTAGGACTGTTATTCCTGGTGGCATGTATTGCCATGCTCTTTGCTACCCTCAAGCAATGAGACTCCTCCCTGGGAGCTGGTAATAGGTGTCTTTCTCTATAACCAAGCTCAGCATAGCAAGCGGAGTGCAAGCAGACACTGCTGCAGAGTCTATGTCCTCTGGCCTTCCCTGATTGTGTCTAACAAGCCAAACTTTATGGCACCATGACTAGGAGTGATGCAGAAACCAGAGCTGTGAGAATGGATGCATACTGAGAAAATGACCCACAGACTTTGGGTGGTTAATCCAGCAAAGCACATCCTCAGCAAAAAACATAATAATCTAGGGGAGAAATAAAGTGCTATCAAGTTTGAGCTGGTTATTTTGATCATTTGAATGATCACCAGAGCACCTCAAGAAAAGTTATTATAGATGACTACACAAATGAATCATTAAAACTTGCAAGAGTCTGCAACTGAACCAAGGGCTCTCTTATCTAGTTGGTAGAAGGGCTTGGTGGATTAGAGCCCAAGAATGGGTAGAGGGAAAGAAATACACATTAAAAGAGAGCACAATGATTCATACCTTCTAAGGGTTCCTTCTTGCCACTTTATAAGTGTAATTGGCACATCAGCAACATTTAGCAAGATTCGAAAACCGCTTTGGGGTTGGAGGTTCACTGGGATAAGGGAGAGGAGATTAAGAATTCTACTTTATTCTTCTTATTAAAGGTATTCTGAAAAGCAACACTCAAATGTAATAATGCCAAATGAACTAAAATTAGATGTCCACACATATGGACCTCAGGTTTTTTAGCATTGTTTTTTCCATCTGTGAGTAATTGGAACACCTTAATCTGACATTTGACCTCCACAGTGTCATAGCTCTGGTGGTCGCACCAATATTTTCCTGGTTTTCTAAACCTCACCGTATAATTTGATTACATCAGTGTGGTCTTCCCAATACCATCCTCTGACTATGGGTTTGTTTGTTTTTGTTTTGTTTTGTTTTTTTCTAATACTCCTCTGCAGCTTAAGTTCACACAGCATACATGGCAGAATTGTGATTCAAAAATGTCCTTGTGATAAAACAGAAAAATACCTGAATTAATGTTACCAGAAAATAAAAATAAAATAGACACTCTGTCATAATAACTGTGCAAAAAACAAACCTACTCAGAGTGGAAAAAAAATAGATGAAAGGAACAGCCACTGTTAACATTTCAGCATACATCTAGATGATGGGAATGCATGACTTATTTTTCTTGTTTCAAGTGTTCTGTAAGTTATTTATTTACAACCTCATCTTGTTTCAAAAAACGATTTGAGTCAGCTTGGCCTAAATTTTCCATTAATAAACTTTGCTTTTAAGAATGCAAAGAAAGATTAAGAATTTTTGAGGCACGGGGAGGTTTTTCAGGCCAAAGGAACCGCACCACCGAGGATATGGAAAAACATGGCATAGTTGGGCAATAGTGACCAGATCCAGAATAGTTGGGACACTGTCTGGATGAAAAATGGCAGATAATAAGGCTCACCATGCAGCTTGACAAAATTGTGGCAGAACTTTCATCGATATCTTAAGGAGTTTCTGTGCACCTTGGTATACCAGCATAAATTTTGCAGCATGGGAGTTGGCAGAGAACATTAGAAAAGATAACTGGGATGGGAGAAGGGCAGAGTAACTGATGTCCTGTAGGGGACATGACTCAGAGTTTGAGACCACTTAGGGGTCTGGTGGCTTTAGACCACCCTGGAGACCAAGGATTCCTGAGCTGGCTGGCCCCTGAGCCAAGGACTCATTAGACTCCATTAAATCTCCTTTCAATGAAACCTACTCAGATGTCAGTCTAGAAAATGCCTGATAAGCAGATTCACATTACATTGTTCATATACTCATTAAGGTGAGATAGCAGTTACCACTTCCAAGGATAACATTTTAGACTAACTTGAGTACCACAATAACTTCACAAAAAATTCTGAATATGTATATTGCTAGTACTAACATTAGAGCACTGGAAAATATGACCATTTTTCTTAGTGAGAAAAATGTGATAGAATTATCACTATTATTATCATTTTTTAAACAATTTTATTAAGATATATTCACATACATACAATCCATCCAAAGTGTAAAATCAATGGCTTTTTAGTATCATCCCAGAGTTACGCATTTCATCACTGCAATCAATTTTGGAACACTTTCATTACTCCAAATAGAAAAAAAGCCATACTCCTTAGCAGTCACCTCTTAATCCCTCTATCCTTCCCCAGACCTATATGACCACTAATCTAATTCTATCTCTATAAATTTCTTTATATTTATGTGTTGTACAAATGGAATCATATATGTAGTACTTTGTGTCTGGTTTCTTTCACTTAGCATATGTGTATTTTTTTTAATTGTTATATATTTGTTTCTTAATTAGAGTGATTGTAGGTTACAGAAAGAATCTGAGCATGTATATATATATATATATATATATATATATATATATATATATATATTTATATATATATGCATATACATGCCTATATAATGTTGTTGCTATTGACATCAAGGCACTGAAAAATTACCATTTTATTGGTGGGAAAATGTGATTGAATATTATTATTATTTTATAATTGGGAAAGATACACACTAATTTTTTTGTTTTGTTTTGTTTTGTTTTGTTTGTGCACTACCATGAACATTTCTATTGCCTCTGGCACATTAACAGCATTTAATTCTGAAAAAAAAAATATTAGGAAAAGGTTTAAAAAATAGGTTCTTATTTAATGGATTGTAGGCTGCCTGGATTGAACCAAATTGCTTTTAATGTGAAAAATTATGGCTAATGACAGGAAGGAAACATGACTTGTAAAAAGAATTAAGAAATAGATGTAGCTTGGGACTGGCGGTTTGATGTGCTGAGCCCTCGATCATGGGACGTGCCCTTATGAAGCTCGTTACTGCAAAGGAGAGGCTAAACTTGCATATAATTGTGGCTAAGAGTCTCCCCCTGAGTACATCTTTGTTGCTCAGATGTGGCCCTTTCTCTCTCTAACTGAGCCACCTCGACAGATGAACTCATTGCCCTCCCCACTACGTGGGACCTGATTCCCAGGGTAGTAAATCTTCCTGGCAATGCAGAATATGACTGCTGGGGATGAATCTGGACCCAGCATAGTGGGACTGAGAGTCTCTTCTTGACCAAAAGGGGGATGCAAAATGAGACGAAATAGTTTCAGTGGCTGAGAGATTTCAAATGGAGTCGAGAGGTCACTCTGGTGGACATTCTTATGCACTATATAGATAACACGTCTTAGGTTTTTATGTATTGGAATAGCTAGAAGTAAATACCTGGAACTACCAAACTCCAACCCAGCAGTCTGGACTCCTGAAGATAATTATATAATAATGTAGATTACAAGGGATGACAGTGTGATTGTGAAGACCTTGTGGATCACACCCCCTTTATCTAGTGTATGGATGAGTAGAAAAATGGGGATAAAAACTAAAGGACAAACGGGGTGGGATGGGGGGATGATTTGGGTGTCCTTTTTTCACTTTTATTTTTTATTCTTCTTCTAGTTCTTTCTGATGTAAGGAAAATGTTCAGAGATAGATTGTGGTGATGAACGCATAACTATGTTATCATACACAGTTGATCGTATACTATGGATGATTGTATGGTGTGTGAATGTATTTCAATAAAACTGAATTTAATAAAAAAAAAAGAAATAGGTGTAGCATGGCTCTATATTATATTTTACATTAAAAAGATATATTGTACTATCTTTCTGATATGAAACAATTAGAATAAGCAAATTCATGGAGTCAAACTCTAGATTATAGGTTACCAAGGGAGAGGGTAGAAGTGAGGATAAGGAATTGAGGAAATTGTACAGAGTTTCTATTTGGGATGGTTGAAAAGTTTTGGTAATGGATAGTGTGATAGTAGCACAACATTGTGAACATAATTAACATAATTAACAGCACTGAATGTGGTTGAAAGGGAAAATTTTAGGTTGTATATGATACCAGAATAAAAATTAAAACAATAACAACAACAAATCATGGGATTGTACAACACAAATAGTGAACCCTAAGGTAAACCATGGACTATTGTTAATAGTACAATTATAAAAATGCACTTTCATTAGTTGTAACAAATGTACCACACTAATGCAAACGTTAATAATAGGGAAGTATATGGGAACCCTGTATTTCATGCACGATTTTTCTGTAAATCCACAACTTCTCTAATTAAAAAAGAAACAAACATATGGATGATGAACTGTGGTCAATATCTGTTGTTTTATATATTTTAGACAGCTTATTTTCATAAATAGGAAGCCCTCACTATCCGATATCTACTGGGAGTAAGTATAGTTCACTTATATAAAGGACAAGTCCACATGCCCCTTTATGAACACAAGAGGAGATCAATTTCCTTCTTCCTTGCCAAAGCACTGTTCAAGTTTGCTAATACTGCCATTTTGCAAAATATTAGAAATGGATTGGCTTTTATAAAGGGAGTTTCTTTGGTTACAAAGTTACAGTCTTATGGCCATGCAAATGTCCAAACAAAGCCATCAACAGTAGGGTAACTTCACTGAAGAACACCGATGGCATCTGGAAAACCTGTCAGCTGGGAAGGCACATGGCTGGCATCTGCTTGCTCCTAGGTTGCATTTCAAAATGGCATTGTCCAAAATGTCTCTCTAAGCTGCAGCTGCTCTGAGTCAGTCTGTTCATGAGCTCTTTTATAGGACTCCAGTGAACTAATCAAGACACACACTAAATGGGCGGGGCCACACCTCCATGGAAATGATGTAATCACAGTTATTACCCACAGTTGGGTGGGTTACATCTCCATGGAAACAACTTAATTCAAACATTCCAACCATATCAACAGTAATGTCTGCCCCCACAAGATTGCTTTAAAGAACATGGTGTTTTGGGAAACATAATGCATCCAAACCAGCACACACTCCTTTTTATAAAGACAATTGAAAACTCAGTTAGAGATAACATTTACACTGAATTTAGCCCTGAGAAAGGGGCTAGGATTGGGAGAAGGGAGAGCCTAACATTTCTCTAGGCTCTCTTTGGCTATGTTTAAAGAATAACAAGCATTGGTCAGTGTTTTAGTTTGCTAATGCTGTCGGGATGCAAAACACCAGAAATGGATTGGCTTTTATAAAAGGGGGTTTATTTGGTTACACAGTTACAGTCTTAAGACCATAAAGTATCCAAGGGAATGCATCCACAATTGGATACCTTCACTGGAGGGTGTCCAATGGCATCCGGAAAACCTCTTTTAACTGGGAAGGCACGTGGCTGGCATCTGTTCCAAAGTTCTGGTTTCAAAATGACTTTCTCCCAGGATGTTCCTTTCTAGGCCACAGCTCCTCTTCAAAATGTCACTCTCAGTTACTCTTGGGGCTTTGGTCCTCTCTTGGCTTCTCCAGAGCAAGAGTCTGCTTTTAATGGCCATCTTCAAAATGTCTGACATCTGCAGCTCCTCTCTCAGCTCCTGCGCATCCTTCTAAGGGTCCCTCTTTCCTGTAGCAAGCTTGCTCCTTCTATCTGAGCTTATATAGTGCTCCAGTAAACTAATCAAGGCCCTTGCTGAATGGGCAGGGCCACACCTCCATGGAAATTATCCAGTGAAAGATCTCACCCTCAGTTGAGTGATCACATCTCCATGGAAAATCCAATCAACAGTCTCCAACCCAATCAACTCCAATAGTTTCCTGCCCACACAAGACTGCATCAAAGATAATGACATCCAAACCAATACAGTCAGGAAGTGGGAGTAAGATCTGGTGAAGAGTTAGCTTTGTAGAACTCAGGTGAGAGCCAATAGAAGCTTGGAACCGGGAGGAAGCTGTGGGGATTTTTGTTCTGTTTTGTTTTGTTTTGTTGGAGATTTTAAAAATACTTTATTTAATTAAAGTTAAACATACAAAACTAAAATTAACAGCCTAAAAATCACCCTCTTCCATTAACAGGAAGACCCTTTTCTATGCATGTATTTGGCTTAAACTCAACCCAGGATAATAGTGATATTCACATACACCAACAAAAGCTGACAACTTGATCTAGTTCACAAAAAGCATAAAGTCAGCTACAGGAACATAATACACAGGGAAATTATGATCAGATTAATGCACAAGAAATACAGTCAATTTTTAAACAACGAAAATGTTCAGCATTCTTGTTCATTAATTTAGCCTTGCTTTTTTTTGTTTTTTGTTTTTTTTTGTTTGTTTTTTTACAAAGATAGTATCTACACTGTGTACAGGGCTATATATTAGCTTTCTGCTTTCCCTTATAAACATTACACATCCAAAAAGTGCTACCACTACCATAAGTGAAAAATCAACACAGGAAGAAAGCAAATATCAAAAAAGGAAAAAAAAAAAAAAAAAAGAAAAAGAAAAAGAAAGAAATGAAAAGGAAAAGGTAGCTGGCCTTAAACATGGTTTCTTACATAAAACTAAAAGCTTAATGAAAATAATAAAAGCTGGATCAATTTTAGAGATGGCCTAATAGGCTTAGGAAAGAAAGTTATTGAAAGAAAAGCTTCAAAACAAACTACCATTTACAAATCCACCTATATTTAGGCTTAATTGGACAACAGCTAGGTTTACATTGAAGGTAAGAAAAAAAGAAAAGATTTCTTTAGCAAGTTGGTGTTCTGTTTTGATGTTCCAATGAATTGCTAGAATTTGTGACAAGTTCAAAGCATCTGAAAATTCCAAATTATGACATTACAAAAAGTACATAACTATCAGTTAAGTGGGGGCCCAATATTAGGAAGTTCAATAAATCATCTGAGTGGTATATTTAAGCGGCATCTGTCTAGAAAAGTTGCTTTATTTCAACAAAAGTTGAGGGAATTGTGGTAGTGAGGAAAAAATGTAAATGAACAGCAGTTATCAAATGCAATTTCTTCAAGGTTCATTCTATTGAAGTCAAACAATGATCACAGTGTCATTTTACAAGTAATTTACCTTTAGAAACATATAAGGATAAAAAGGTAAATATAAAGCCCAACTTAACCTGGCCTGTTTTGTTTTTAGGATAGGCTCTGTTGTTGAATTCTTGCCATTTAACCTTTGGCCCTCTCTTTCCTGCTCAAGTTCTTTTATTCTCTGAGCTTTTTTTTTCAAAGCTTTCTTCTTTTTATATTTATGCTGCTGGGCAATCATTTCTTTTTTTGACATGGGTTTGTTGCCACAGTCCTCCTTTGCCTTCCTTCTTTCTTCTGTAGGCTTAAGTTTCAACAGTGCAGTCACTTCAGCATTGCATAGCCAGAAAAGGTGTTTGCAGCAGGGCCATTTTCTTCATCTATCTCCTCAATCTCCTCTTCGTAACAATGTTCATCTTCACTCCAGCTTGCCACACACTTGTCTCCTACTTTCCATGAATGACTGAGCTTGAGTAGAAGCAAAACTGTCTGAACTTGCAAGAGTTTCAGAAGATTGAGTTGAAAGAAGGTCTTTGGTTAGTTCTATAACTTCCTGTAAATTTTTTTTCAATTTTAGCAAATCTTTGTTTTCTCCATTTCCAGATAATGCAGCATGAACTTACTGGAGCTAAGCTTTGCAGATTGCCAGCTACTTTGCTAGATCCCCTGACATCTTGTGTGGGGTTAGGGAAGGGATGCCGGGAAGGGGTCGGGGTGACTAAGCCCAGCGGTGAGAAATCTACTTGGTGACAACAAGGACACTCGGTCTGAAATGGAAGAAATCGGTTGGCAATGAGGATGGGGGTAAGAAAGCCTAGTGCTAGAGGGAGGAAAAGACAGAGGATTTTGATAAGTAAGAAAATTCTAGATAATTTTTGAAGGTCAGATCAGCAAGATTGAATGTGAAATGTGAAAGAAAAATAAGTAAACAATAAACTGTTACTGAATGCCTCTGGATATAACAGGAGGATGCTATTTCTTGGGAAAATAATCTAAAATGGAGACTCTTTATAAAGGGTTTCCCCGTAGAAGTCAAATTAATAAAATTAAAATAGAATAAAAACACTAAGAGTGCAGAAGGCATAAGATTAAAAATATAAGCAAGCTCAGTATTAGCAGGAAAAGTTGGGCACTAAAATGTGACTCCCTGTTTCAAAATTCTATCCAAGCCAAGCTTGGTCTATAGGATAAAAGAACCAAGGATGAAAGTTTCAGTATTCAATGACCAACAGTTAAGTATGTTAAAAATAGTTGCCTCTATTATTTCTATTATGAGTGTACATTCAGGGTATTTTTCACTTGATATCAATTATATAACTTTGTTAGATCATAATCAAGGCATACATAAAACACACACACACACAGACATACATACACACACACATTAAAGTTATACCCTAAATGTCATTACCCATTTCTTTGTTCATAAAGTTCCTTACTTTTTTGGTTTCATGGACTCTTCTTGTTTTCTGGAAGCTTCTTCTCAATCTCTTGGGGTTACTCTGTCTCTGATTCACACACACACTTTTGATCTGCAGGGTTTCATTGGAGATTCTCTTCCATGATGGTGAAGATTATGTCTATTTTAAATACTAACCTTTGCTAATGCTTCCTATGTATTAGGTTCTCAATAAATATTTGTTGAATAAATGAAGGAGTGAATACTGCAATGATTTGCAAAATGGCATGTGTAGGTGGAGAAAGATCACAGTGAATCTCTGAAAGTGGTTTTATAGACTACACATGGTCTTGGTAAATGATGTGCCACACTCCCACTGTCACCCTTCTACCCCCTTTCATGAACCAGGAGTGGGGCACACATGCAGCCTGCCAGGGTGACTACAAAGTCTCTGGTTGGGCGCTACCATTTACCCCCACGGCTTCAACTGCCACCCATGTGCAGAAGACATCCAAATCTCCATCTCTAACCCACACCTCTCTTTTCAGCACCATTCCTCTGCATTCATACCTATCCTCTGGGTTGAATTATTAATTAAATGATGTAAGCAGCCTCTACAATGATCCCCAACTCCAGGTTTACTCATTCTTGGGCAGTGACCTCCAACACTGTCTCAAGATTGGTGTTTGTGATCAGTGGTGTGTAGCAGGTGTGATGGTATGTCATTTATGAGATTAGGATATACAAAAATGGCAGGTCTTCTCTTGGATTCTCCCTTCCTGCCTCTCTTCCTCTCTGATCACTAGCTCTAGAAAAAGTCATGTTGAAATAGCCCTATGAAGAGGCCCATTTGGTGAGGAACTAAAGCCTCTTGCTAATGGCTTTGAGTGACCTCAGAGTCCATCCTCTTTGAGAAGTGCAGAACTTGCCCACAGTTTGATGGCAACCTCAGGAGATCCTGAGCCAGAACTACCCAGCCAAGCCACTCTGGGATCCCTTATCTTCATAAACCATATGAATTTATAAATACCAATTGTTTAAAGCTGATAAAATTTGGAGTGTTTTTTGTTTAACATAACAATAGATAACAAACATAACATGTAACACTCCTGTCCCCCAACACTAGCCCCTTTCTCAGGGCTGGATTCAATTTAAATTTTATCTCTTGTTGTAGTTTTTGATTGTCTTTATGGGAAAGGGATGCTTTGGTGAGGCAGAAGGAAATCAGTCTCCCCTCGTGTACATAAAGGGGCATGTGGTCCTATCCTTTATATATTTTACTTCCAGTAAATAGGCTGAAGTCTTCCTATTTATGCAAATAAGCTATCTCAAATATATAAAACAGCATATTTTGACCCCAATTCATCATCATTATATTAGTATTATTCTATTTTTTATTATTCTATTTTATTTTATTCTATTTTATTATTATATTTTTTTTATTAGAGAAGTTGTAGGTTTAAGTGGCCAAAGTTAAATTTACTCCATCGAGCCCCAAACCTGCTCCTCTTCTCATGTTCCCCACACCACTGAACAGAGCTACTATCAGCTCAGTGATCCTAAAATATTCTTTCTCCCTCAATTTACCCTGTTTAATCAAACTGTTGAGTATAATACATTTCTCCTTCTTTTGTTTTCTTTAATCTCTTTATCCCCTCTTCCATTGTCTTATGTCCAGGACTCAACCATGTGACATACCACTTGGATTTTGTCATATTAATATTTCAGAACTCAGTGCACTATGTTAAATACCTGGATGATATTCTTCCTCACAGGTTTTCATCCTTGTCCTTTTTTTAATAACTACCTTTCTAAATTTCAAATGCACTTTGCATGGTATTTCTGTGAATTGTCAAGTATGAAATTCTGAAAAATATAAAAATTAGACTAATCTTGTTTTCAATTGTACCTTATATTTGCACAACATTCTATAGCATACACAATGCTTTGGGCATATTGTTAATATAAAACTCAATAAAATCTTAAGTATTAAGCAGGTTTTATTAAATATATATTATAGTTCATTCGGCTAAGCTTCAGAGAGGTTTTAGACAGAAGTTACATAAAAAGGAAAACTCTTGCTGTAACGCAGGGCATCAACTGTTTCTCTAGGTAAAACCTCCAAGCCTGTCACTTTATCTCTTCTTTTCAGACCCTTTGTGCTTTCTACCTGAATCAGGAGGGACTTGATATTTTGGATTAATTCCTATATACTGACATTGCCTCACTGTGGAATTGAATCGTGGTTTATCTGCCACGTGCTTCAAATCAGTTTCTCTTTCTAAACTCAGTCCATGATTCATTCTGCGGACCCCAGATCATATCAGACCACCCTACACAAAATCCCATAATTTATAGAAAAAGAGTTCCTGGGAGCATTGCACCTTACTATATTCATGGTGCCATTCATTTATTCAAACATGCTTCCTCAAAAAGATTCTCACAGCAATGCCTCCACAATAGTTGTGTGCATGGATTTTTTAGAAGATTTTAATTCCTTCCTTACCACATAACTTGCCTGAGAATTTAAGATTTTCTCCAAAGGTGTTGACCAAGCCCACGGTCCAGATGTCAGCCCCACTGAAGCCTGGGCTGAAACTCAAAATCTCCCCACACTTCTACTTGGAAAAAGCTCTGAGATACTCGGATGTATGTGAAAAGTCAGTACCCAGCTCAGGTGGCTCATCTCGGTAGGATTCTGCTTTTACTTACATGTGTAGGATGCTTCACTTGGGGCCAAGTTTTCTCCATATGAAGAAGGCTGTATAAATTAATAGTCAATAATATAGCTTGGTTCATTGCCCAGTACCACAGCTTCCTAGCCTCCTGAATTTAGGCAAATAACCTAATCTTTCAGTGCCAACTCCTTTGTTTTCTACTGTGTGCTGAGGAAGGGCAGAAATTCAGATATCAGTTTGGGTCCTCTCAGTGAGTTAAAAGAGGAGAGAAGCTCCAGGGCAGACTACTCCAGGCACAGGACTGAAGATATCTTCTCATCAAGATGTTGCTTTTAAACACCCAGTAAAAAGCACATTCAAAGGAGATGACGAGGTTGCAATCTTCCTGAACCTTCTAAAACTGTGAAGGCTTTCTGGACATAGGCTGAGGTGTTGACATTAATTCCTCCCCTCACTACAGCTTTGCAAGGCTCTAATTCTACCATACCCAAAGGACCACCCAGGCTGATGCTAATGATTTTGGTGTGGAGCACTTTGCCTGCACTGACTCTTCTAAGGCAACTCCAGGAAGCGGCAGAGCTGGGCTTAAAAACTTTCCCCCAAGCTCTCCTCCCACTCTGTCCTCCAGACCCAAGCTGCAGCTACCTCTTGCCCACCTTACCCAACAATGCGTACGAAGTCAAGACAGCCCTTCTTCAATAGCTTCTCAAATCCATGCTTTTCTTTTTCCTTCTTTGGTTTCACTGATGTTGATTGTGGGAGGAACCAGAAACCCATATTATTTCTTCATCTTGACAACAAATTACAACTTGCTCCCCTAATTCCATGCAAGTACTTTTCTGCATATCTTATCTGACTCCTTCCATTTTGCTTGGAAAATTCTGGCTCATCTATGTGTCTCAGGTCATTTGTGACCCAAATATATTGGAGTATTTTTTTTTTTTCCCAGAGCAGATGGAGTAAGTCTGTTCTTCCTTTATGCTACGGTAGCACTGGATAAAATAATTTATCATTCTTCTTTTAGATTGTGCTGTCATCCTTTCTTCACTTGTGTGACTTTACGACAGGGAACCAGTCTTATCTATCTTTGCATCATCAACTCCAAGAAGAGGGCCTGGCTTATGGCATATATTCAGTAAGTGTTGTTGAATTTGAAAGAAGAAACTACACTGAAGATTTCTGTGGTGGAAACCCACATCTCCTAATTCTCCAGACCATCACCCTACATGGAATAATTTCAAAAGTTTCCAAAATGCAATCCTGAAACAATACCAGTTCCTTTGTAGGAGATAACATATGACAGAGCACTTGAGACTGAATGGGCTAGTTTGTCACACAGTTTAATTTGATAAAGTGTTTTTAATATAAACGAGTATCCTGAAGAACTTTACCAATGCATGTAATGAAACTTCAAGTGTAAATAAATTGCAATAGAAAGGATGAACAAATTAAAATAAGAGTAGCCAGGATGAAGAGGGCAGAAAGAACTGACTTGAGATTTCCAATTTGGAGATGTAAATCGGGAACCAGGGTCATAGAAGGATCATTACAGAGATAACAACTTCAGAGGAAAAAACTATCAATCTAATTTTGAGAAAACTTTGTATGTGTATGGAGAAGAAGTGAGAGCAAAGAATATGGACTGGATAAGAAATACTTTTTAAGTAAAACCAGCTAATTTTGGTCAAGTTTTAACCTGTTTCCAGTATAAGTCTGAGTTTAATATCAAATATTTGGAAGCCAGTTTTAGCAGGAAAAGCCCTGTGGGTGTAGGTTCGTTTCATCAATTTTGTTAGACTGTAGTGCTATGTAGACAGAGCCCTAGAATTAAAAGACAAAACAAAACAAACAAAAAAACTCTAAACAAGCAATACTTCCCTCTACCATCATCCAGGGTAGTAAGTGGCCCTGCCCTTTGGCTCTCAATTATTCCCAGTTTACTATTAATCAGTACAAACGTGCATCCTATTCAAAACAAAGCTTTATTTAGCTCCTTGTAAGTTCTCCTATCAAGCTTATCAGGAAAGGGTTAAATAGCAACCCTTACTTTACAGGTGAAGATGCTGAAGCCTGGAGAATGTAGAGATTTTGCAAACTACTGGATTGAAAAATAATTTCTATGTGCCAGTCTCTTGTCATCCTGCATTGTGTTCATCCAGATAAGAGTATATCTCTTGACATATTTTGTCATTGATGAAACAGAAGTTCAGTGGCCAAAATTCACACCACTTGACAATCAACATAAAGAGGAGCTATACTTAAGTCCTAAATTAGAGAGGGGGAGACTGAGGACCCAAAAGGTTAAATGACTTAACCACGATAGTAATGAAGTTAGTTCATGGCAGAGTCAGAACAAGAACTCAAAGCTTCTGATTTTCAGTTCTTTTTTTCTCTCTTACAAACAAGACTACCTCCTACGTTCTGATTTGAGAGAGTATAATTCATGTTCCAAAGTCACTCAGTTATCCAATCTCTCTCTAGCTAATTTGGAATTCCTAAGAAACTTTGCCTCCTAATCAGGGATTCTTAAAATTTCCTTTTTCTTACTTTAATATCAGGAAGATACAATTATTTATACATAGCGGCTCACTTTCACAGACTTCTTGAGTAAAAATGCGGCCATGACCTGTCTGCGCATTGAGATTCACTGTTCTAATATCTTCAGTCATCTCAATTCTACAAGCAGTTATGAGACTCTAAGGCCATTGGCATTTTCTCTTCCCTAATGGAAATGTCCCTCAGCTATTCAAAGCTTACCCATTTTTCATGGTTTGGTGCAAGCTTTGCCTTCTCTGTGAAGTTTGTTCCAACCCTTCTTTTATCACATTTGCATATATCTTGCCCAGCTAAATTTGAATAATGCATGACTGACCTATTTCATTAGCTCCATGCTGCCTCTTATTTTCTTCTTACCCATTCAATGATCCAGGGTGACAACGTCCACTTCATACTTTCAACTTTTTGCATGGCAGGCTTTAAAGACAAGTGACTGCAATGAGTAATGCAAATATGACTTTGGACAAAATTTAGCACACATTCAGGTGGGAGAGGAATGTTAATTAAAATCAAGTATTGCAGGTATTGTTCTCACTAGTTCTGGTTTCTAAATTGTTAACTCATCTGGTCACAGGCAAGGGACTTACCAGGTGAGCTACTTCAGACGGCAGCTAACAGCTTTTCTTGAGGCCTCAGTAGCTCAAGTCTTTCAGACCAATGGCAGACAGTAACAATTTTCTGAGGCCTCATCTTCCCTAGACTATTAGGATGTTGGCTGCCAAATCTCTTATCCCCTACTTGGGAACATAAACCTTTACTAAAGAGAATCTACAATGTACCCTGTCTCTTTGCTCATCCGACATCCACTGTTAAATGCTCCAAATTGTTCTTCCAAATTTAGGAATGGTATGATGCGCAAGCACATCCATATGCTCTAACTTCATTTTTGTTAGTACTGAGTAAACCCATTTGACTTCCTTAATAGGGTAGGAAGGCCATTAGCACTTGTGATCCCTGAATGACCTTGACTTCATTAGCTCAATAAATGAGTCACCTAGCAATGAAGGATTCAGACTTACCAACTTTGAATTTACTTCAAATAGTTTCATATTTTTGGGAAAATTTATACCCCATCTAAACAAGTAATTATAAGGTGAGGAAATAATTTTAATTAAGAGCACACTAGAAATAAAAATAAAAATTCTTGATGGATAGCATCTCAAGCATGAGTGATGGCAGTGATTTGTAGTCACCAATCACTCTCCTGTCTTTAGCTGCAGCTGATTCTGCTTTCCAAAAATGTCTCTAATTAGAGTCTTGAAATAAGACCCCACAAAGAAACCCTAAATTATATTTGACAAAGTAGATATTCAATTCCAAACATTCTGCATGTCCTAATACACAGCAGAGAGTCCAGAGAAACATGTCCAGCATAGCAAGTAATTACAGGAAACAGGAACAAAATGCATAATGCAAAACCCATACTGAGTGGTTTTATGTATATATATGGAAATTATGCTTGTGTAGAAGTTGGATTAAAACCATAAATTATTATTGAAGCAGTCATCAGGTACTGGTTTGACATTATTATGCATAGCTAAATGTACTTAAGCAAATGGGTGGAGGCACCATCATCAAATAATATGTTTGAATTTTTTATATTTTAAAGGTCCAGATGAATCCAAAAAACTTCAGAGCCCATCTATGCTGGTTTGGATGTATTATATCCCCCAAAATGCCATGCTCTTTGATGCAGTCTTGTGGGGGCAGATGTATTAGTGTTGTTTAGGTTGGAATCTATTGATTGCTGCCATGGAAATGTGACTCAATCAACTGTGGGCAAGAACTTTGATTGGATAATTTCCATGGAGGTGTTATTCCATTCAGAGTGGGTCTTAATTAAATCACTGGAGCTCACAAACAGAAGGAAATCAGAGCAGCTGTGAGTGACATTTTGGAGAGCAACTGAGGGAGACATTTTGGAGATGGCCATTGAAAGCAGACTTATGCTAGCCCAGAGTTTGCTCCAGAGAAGGTAAGAGAGGACAAAACACTCCAAGAGCAACATTTTGCAGAACACACAGTGGCTGAGAGAGGAGCCTGAACACAGCCGCCAGCCACATGCCTTTCCAGCTAACAGTTTTTCCAGATGCCAATGGCCTGTCTCCAGTGAAGGTACCCTGTTGTTGATGCCTTACCTGGGACACTTTTGGCTTTAAGACTGTAAATTTGTAACCAAATAAACCCCCTTTATGAAAACCAATCCAATGATGGTATTTTGCAAAACAGCAGCATTAGCAAACTGGAACCCCATCCTTACAAAATGTTTTATATTGCCTTTAATCATGTCAAACACTATGCTTGGAAAAGACCTGTCTCCAAGGATTCTTCCTCCTAAGAGAATCTTAGAGCTCTGCTTACCTTTAGTGCAGATTTTAATACATTGGTATTGTAGAGACTTTTTAGAGACAGTGCCTTAAGCAAAGAAGTCACTGCCATAGTTGGCATTTCCAGCCAAGAAGTAAGATGGTTGCTGTAGTACTTGCCGCAGGTTTTATATCACACCATGTAAACACTTGCTCGTGTGCTGTACCAGGGAACAGAGTTTAATCAGGGCAGGATTTACGTAGTCTGGATTTTGAGGTTTTGTGATTCTTTGTACACCTCACAAGCCACCAGTAGTACTTGGTGGAATATTGGCTGGTGAACACAAGTCAGCAAAATGTTGGAACTTCTGCTTTTCTTTCTCTTTTTACCAATGTGAATTATGTAGTTATTATGTGGCAGGCCATGTTCCTTTCACTAGAAATATGTCGTGAGCAAGCTGGGCAAAGAAAGATATTGTGCTCATGTAGATTGTATTTTAGAAGGAGAGACAGACGATAGACAAGTAAGGAAGATCACAGTTCCTAGTAGTCATAAATGCCATGACAAAAAACAAAGGAAGTTAAGGAAATGGAGGGAGTGGGGGTATCTATTTTCTCTAAGGTGGGCAGAGAAGACTTTGTAGAGGTGGCAGTGAAGAAAAGTTCTCACAATTGAGAAAGAGAATTCCATGACCGGAGAACAATGGTAGATCTATTGCAGCCACTTTGTCCACTTTCTAAGCACCTTACAGAAATAAAAATTAATTAAACATCATTACAAACTCGGAATTAAGTGCAAATGTCATACCCATTTTACAGTGGACTGAGAGTCAAAGGGATGGAATAACTTTCCTAAGGTCATACACTTAGTTGATGTCAAAGCTGGGACTTTAACCTATGATGTTGGGCTTTGGAGTCAATTTCCTTAATCAGGACCCTGCCTTGCTGAGACAAAACGTCTCTAGACAGAGAAAGCAGCCATTGTAAGGTTGTCAAGACACCAGGGCCATAAGAGTTCAATGAACCACAAGGATCCCAATGTGGCAGGAATTAACAGGTGAGAATAGAGTTATCATATGAAATCAGAGGGGGAGGCAGCAGCAAGAAATGCAGAGTCTTTTGGGCTGTGGAAAGTATCATGGATTTTATTTTGAGTGCAACGAGAAACTTCGCAGCCTTTTTTTTTTAAATTCAGTTTTATTGAGATATATCCACATATCATACAATCATCCATGGTGTACAATCAACTGTTCACAGTATCTTCATATAGTTGTGCATTCATCACCCCAATCTATTTTTGAACATTTTCCTTACACCAGAAAGGATAAGAATAAGAAAAAAAAAAAAAAAAAAAAGTAGAAAAGAGCTCCCAAATCATTCTCCCCATCCCACCCTATTTTTCATTTAGTTTTTGTCCCCATTCTTCTACTCGTCCCTCCATACACTGGATAAAGGTAGTGCTATCCACAAGGTTTTCACAATCATGCTGTCACCCCATGTAAGCTACGTTGTTATACAATTGACTTCAAGAGTCAAGGCTACTGGTTTGGAGTTTGATAGTTTCAGGTATTTACTTCTAGCTATTCCAATACATTAAAACCTAAGAAGTGTTATCTGTATAGTGCATAAGAATGTTCACCAGAGTGAACCTCTTATCTGCAGACTTTTAAGTAGGGAAGAAACATTAAACATTTTAGGTTTAGAGAAGGTTACTTTGGCTATTTTCCATTAAATGGATTTAGGTTGTGCTCTGCTGTAGTCCAGTGATGATGGTTCGTGGTTTGGATTGGTGTGGTGGCATTAGGTGCTGTGAAATGTGATATGATTTGGGATACATTTGAAGGCTGAGCCATTACAATTACATAAATCGGATGTGGGAGTGAAGTGGGTAAAAAGACATCCAACTGGAGTGTTTTAGACATTTTGATAATGTCATTTAGACATTAAACCATGGTCTAAATTGCTATATTAATATACCAAAAAATATGTATTTATGAAAGTCTCAACCAAAATATTGATATTCCTTATTTCCTCAATGCTAATATGCACTTGCTCACACATTAATATCTCAGAAATTGCTATTCTCTTATTCTTGATAGCATTTTAGATTTTAAAAATATGATTATTCTTTGAACTTAATTTTCTCTTAGGAGATATTAGCATTTGGTGATTGAATAAGTTTTTTCATTCCTCAATATTTCAACATTACTAATTCTCTTTCCTAGGTGTCTCTACCATAAAATCTGGCAATCTGTTAAACTATTTTGCAGTGCTGTTTAAGCATGCATTGCATGCTTATTAGACTTTCAATGCTGGAACACAAGCTATCTCACAGGAGTTTATCCTATGTATATTTTTGGCATTCCACAGGACACTCAGCCCAGAATTAGAAATGGAGAAACAAGCTCAATAAATTACTCTTGAGTTGACTTGACAGGTGTCAGTGGGCATGTTAAACTGCCCAGAATTTCTTTCTATAATGGCGAAATCCAGCTAAATGTCTATTTCTTCAAGTTCACTTTTTTTTGTTAGCTAATTGCCTATGACAGTAAAACAGAAATATCATCTGTATAATAAAAATTCCGGTAGGATGACAAGGGACAAGTGGAAACATTCGTTAAGGAAATGATGGATGAGCATTGAAAAGGTTACTGGAGGAAGGGGCACAAAGCAAAAACCCTTTCACTCGAAGCACAGTGCTTTCAGCGATACTGGCGGGGGAAGAGCTGCCTAAATAAGGTATATATATATATACTTTTTCCTCTTCCAAATGAGCTTTCCTTTTCCTTTTAAACATTAATTTATTGTATAATGAGACTAAATGGATAGGAAAAAAACTATCAAAACTATATGCGGGAATTCAAACCACATGTATTTTACAAATAAGATGAGTTAAAGGATACATTTTGAAATCTGCACGTGTAGAACAAACTTAGGATGTTATGCTGTCAGCAGTTCCCTGAATAAGTAAAATCGATGTACAAATTTGAATATATATTTTTCCTGACTATAATGATGTCAGGATAATAACATTAGTGCTAAGAAAGAACTTTCACAAAAGTGAGTACATGACTTTGGCATAGTAGTAGGGTAGTCAATTAAGAAGACTTGGTGAAAGGAGTTGGGATAAAGGGAAATTAATAAATCAAGAAAGAGCAGAATGTGACCACAGTGAAATAGCAGTAAAAAATGTATAGGCATGAAACAACAGAGTTCATTAGACTGCATATTTAGCAAGTGGATTTAAAAATTTAGACTCTGTGACTTTGATTCCTAGAACAGTGTCCTAATCCTGGATATTCAAATGTAGCTAGACCATGACACAATCTCAGTCTCAGTAAGAACTGACAGCTGAAACCTAAGTCTACCCTTAAAACAACTGTGTCCACGGTTACCTTCATTCTTCTAATCTGCATAAAAATAAAAGGAATTATATTGAAAATAATAGGCATCTCTTCTACAAATAAAATGCAAGAAATAAAAATACAATATGATTTTTTTTCTTCACGCATACAACCATTCATGTCTGTTAAATCAATACATCTTTGGCTGGAAGGTCACTGTGAAATCTTCAAGTATGCGAAACAACAAATTCAATATCATTTTGGGTAAGTTATAAAATGCAGTGTATTCAATATCTAAGCATAAAATCTGGAAATTGCAATATGTAATAAACAGAGGTCTAACATAATTCAAAACAAAAGAATAATAAATGAAGTCTGACACAATTAAAAGCAAAAGAATAAATGGAATAAATGGCAAATTGCACTTTTTTCTTTATCTTTTGAAAGTTTCAACAAGAGACACAAACTAGTCTAAAAACTAGTCTAAGTTATGCAGAGTTTGGAATTTTTCCTGAATATTTACACACATCATAGTTTATTCCAGAGAGTGTTACATGGAGAAAAATATGAAAAAAAAGTTGTGGAGGCTCCTTTGTATACTGCTTTGTTTGGTTGAGACTGTGGGACTAAAGGGATTTCATGAGAGCTGCCTGAATCTCATGTGACACCCGACTCGGTCTGCTAACTACAAACTTTGTTCTGAAAGCCCGCTGAGGAACTTGGACAGGAATACAATAAGTCCCCAAAAGAAACAACAGACTCAGAAAAGAAATAAACCATGTTCCAGAAGGACTTGGAATCCAAAGAAATAGGACGAGTAGCCACATAACAAATCAGGTTCTAAAAGGGCAAATGCTCTGGAAGTCAAAGTGAAAGGTTTAGAAATAGAGTAGAGACTTCAGGAAAGAGCATCTTTCAATTACTCCCTCCCTGAAGCCCAAGTGGGGAAAACAAATAAAAACAAAACAAAAAATAATCTGTACTCTTATTAAAAATGGCCACACTTGCATGCTCTGTGGTCTGAAAAATATTACCTGGCAGAAGCAATAAAATGTAAAGTATCTTTAACCTCCAGGTAGGCAGGGGCAAGGCTGTGCAGTTCAATTCACACAAATACTGTTTGGCAGAGAGAAAGTCCTCAACTCTTTTTGTTGAATGAAAGGCAGCAGGATTTGACTTGGATCTTCCCTAATTCCAAAACAGGGCAGAATTCTACAAGAAAGTGAGACAGTTGTGATGGGCCCTCGTCACGTGGAGTGTGAGAAGCAGGTGTGGGTTCATGCCAGAAGAAAAAGATGTTACTCAAAGTGGGAGCTGATTTCACTAAGCATTAAGTGCAGACGAAATGGAGCTCCAGGTGATTCTAGGATGCTTTTGTCCACCTCCCGTCCAAGCCAGGCAGAGGAGCCCACAGAGGAGGCAGGTGTAGAAAAGAGGCCAACAAATGAAGTTTTTCTGTAGAGTGTTATCGATTTAGTACCTGCTTTTGAGGATGTTGCTCAAAGTTGACTGAGTGTGCTGACACTCCCAACAGAAGGCTGATAAGACAATTTTCAGAGGTATTTTCAAAAATAAACCATGCTTGGCTGAATTATTTCAAAATTTCAAGGAACAGATAACTTTCAGTTATTTGAACTATTTGAATAACAAAAAGAGGACAAAAGAAAATCCGTTTCTGGAGTTTTTTTCAGAAATGCCCCCTATTAATAGAACAAAAGCAAAGTGACATTAACCCAATAACTGAAACAGAAAATATTTAAAACAAATCAGCATTCATTTCTAATCTAAAACAATGTAGTAACTCTGTGTTGATGGTCATGGAGATGAGGAAAGTGCACTACTGTGTGAGGGATGGATCTTTCCTTAAAAGGAAATATTCCATTTGGGTAAAACAGAAGCCACATTTATTGGGTCAGGATTGGGGGTGGGGTGAGGGGAAGCATTACCACTAAGGTCAGGTATTTAAGTGTCCCTGTCACTGATTATCTTCACAATATTCTGGAAGTGTCAGCAACGACAATTAAGATAGGAAATAGGTGATCATTATTTGCTGATGCCTATGAATTCATCCTTGGAAAACACAAGAGAAGAAACCAAGACAACTCATGAGAAAATTGTCTTTATCAGTACTGTTACTATATATATTCTACTGCTCCTGTGTAATGGAATGAAAGCTCATCTTGTACTATAAACAATATTTAAAAATACCTAAATACAAATTTTTAAAAGAAATACATGTAGTTATATAAATTATACAACTCTACTGTGAACACTAAAAAAATAAAGAAGATTTGAAAAATAGATATTCATGCTATATTCTTGAATTAGGATTTAGTTTTGTAAGCCTCAAAAGTGTAAAGGTTTCAAATTTCCTTAAGCTAATTTATGAAATAAGTGATAAGCTCCTCCTCACCCCCAAATCCTACCATGCATTTTGGTGGTAGAGGGGAATTATTAATAAAATAATCCTCTTATAATTGAATTATATTGTATAAGTAAAAATTTATATACTTTTAAATCAAATGATACAAAATCAGCATAATGAAAAGCAACAAATTTTGCCTTATTATGTATTTCCAATATTGTGCCCCAGAAGAAACCAATTACATTGTAAATTCATATGGTAATGAAATCATTATCCTTAAAAGGGGCTTATCCTAGTATAAATTGACACTTCTCATTAATAGCTATTGATTTCCTACAATGGTGGATGATAATTTAGTTCACTTCCCCAGTATCATTAATTCCCTATATTTATTTAATATGTTGGTTATCAAGATGTAGTTGAGAAAACTAGTTTGCTTTCCAACCAGCATTTCTTTCCCTCTTCCCTAAAATATGATAATAATTTTTTAAGGATCATAAGCTTCAGTGGGATGTGACCAGATAAAACTTTAATTTTTATTGGACTGGGGGGGTCAATGAGATGTGAGCAGATATTGAATGGGGCTTTGGAAAAAGTTTCTGTAATGAGGATGTTTTAACTGGAAGGCAGAAATCCATTTTGCCCTTGGCCTTCTTCCTGCTGGAATGATGGCTAGAAAATCACTGGTCCTCATTTTGCTGGCCAAGAAATGAACTTGACGGTGGTAACCAAAATCGTAAGAAGGACGGGTAGCAAGAGAAAGGCTTTGAACATCAATGGTAGCATGAAGCAACACTAACCAGCTATTCCAGTATGCTAATACTACCATTATGCAAAACACCAGAAATGGATCGGCTTTTATAAAGGGGGTTTATTTGGTTACAAAGTTTCAGCCTTAAGGCCATAAAGTGTCCAAGCTAAGGCATCAACAATAGCGTACCTTCACTGAAGGATGGCCATTGGCATCTGAAAAACGTCTGTTAGCTCAGAAGGCACGTGGCTGGCGTCTGCTTGCTCCCAGGTTGCGTTTCAGAATGGCATTCTCCAAAATGTTGCTCTTGGGGTGTTTTGTCCTTCCTTAGCTGCTCCAGAGCAAAAGTCTGCTTTCAATGGCTATCTTCAAAGTGTCTTTCTAAGTTGCAGCTTTGCGTTTGGGCCTGTGCAGCTCTTTTTAAAGTACTCCAGTGATACAGTAAAGACCCACCCTGAATGGGTGGGGCAACACCTCCATGGAAATAATCCAATGAAAGGTCTTGCCCACAGTTGATTGAGTCACATCTCTGTGGAAACACTGAACCAATTGGTTCCAACCTAATCAACACTAATACCTCTGCCCCTACAAGACTGCATTAAAGAATATGGTTTTTTTTTCTGGGGGACATAATACATACAAACTGGCACACCAACCCTGGCTCATCATCCTCAAGACTTGTTGGAAGTGAGGGGAAATGAACATTAAACTTGTTAAGTCAAAATTAATTTGGATTTCTGTTGTAGCACACAATACAGTATATACTTTTAGGTAATGCACTTATAGATTTGTATTTAGTTCATTCATGATAAATGGGACCTCCTGAGTCCCCAGTTTTTAGGGTGAAAAGCAATTATTTGTAGTTTTATCCTTCTTGTGACCTCTCTTCTTCACTTCCCTTTTAACCTCCTAATTTATGTACTCTCTGAATTTATTTTCAATATTCAAGGTTGATTATATTTACATACAGTATAGTATGTTTTGTAGTCACAATTAAACCCAATATGCTTTATCTATAGTTTTATTTTAAGAGAGGGAAATCAATACTTGTGCTTCTATTTTTATATCTCTGCCAATATTTTTCATGGTAGTCAAGTAGAATACTGTAATTGCCTATCATTCCATGGGTAGCCTTTTCATTTATTTCTAGAATATTTATTTATTTATTGAATTCTGTCTTGATCATAAGCTAAACTTCAGAATTCTCAAGCATATTTTTCAGCTTGTACAAACATCTTATTTTCTTAAGAGAACTCTCCGGATGTCAACGACAATGTTTGTGGATGCAATGCTCTCAAGTCCAGTTTGCACAGATGGCATCTGGTTTCATAATTGTCAGTCTAAACTCATTTTTCTGGAGCATACATCTTTCTTTTTAAAAAATTTACTCTATTCTTCATGTAATTTTCTAAGCAAATGTGTCTGTTATGTAAACCTTCTTAGACCTTGCATATCTGTAAATGTCATCACTTTGCTCTCACACAGATGATTTGACAAGGTATCCATCTCTAGATTCAAAATCTTTCCTCTCAAAAGGAATTTCTCCATTGTGTTCCAACAACCAAAGTAGTTGGTTAAATATCTGATACCCATTTTTATTTTATTTTATTTTTTTTATTTATGTTTTTAGGAGTTTCTTTGCTTTCCTTAGTATGGAACAATTTTTCAATGTGCATCTAAGAGTAGAATACCAGTCTTTTATCATTTTTTGCCCTGCTTTGAACTTGGCAAGGTTATTCAATTATTAGATGTGTATCTCCATTCCACTTTGGAAAATAATCTTATATTGTTTCTCTGATAAATTTCTCTTCATTGTTTCCTTTGTTCTCTCTTTGTGAAACTCTCGTAAATTCAATATTGTACATCCAGAAAAAATGTACTTTTCCATTATTTGTTCTCTTATATTTCCAGTCTTCTTGATATGTGTTCTCCATTTTGGGAAATATTCTCAAATTTACTTTTCAGGGTTCTATGCCTATAATAATTATTTCAAAAATTGCATTTAAATTTTCAAGGACTCTTATTTTGTCATGCTTTTTCCATTGCTTTCTGTTTTTGTTTTAAGGATATGCTATATCTTTCTAATTTCTCTGAAAATGAAAGTCAGAACATATATATATATATATATATATATATATATATATATATATATAATCTTCAGTTTTCACAATTTCATCTGTTCCTTTGGGAAAATTTACTTACCTCTATCATATGGCAGGTCATATTTAACTGTTTGGCATTCCTCAGTGTAATAGAGAGAATGAATGGGACATGACTTGCAAATAACATTATCTAATTGTCATATAAAACCTATACGTTATTATTACTACCTTTTAATAAGATAAATCTTCATTTGGAAAAAATAGCATAAGGACTTGCCCCTTACACATTAGTGGTCTTCAACTTTTCAATCACACACTGCTACAATAAAAAAAAAAAATCCTCATATATTTGTCCTAGCTTGTAAGTTGCATATCTATGCTACTGTGACCAACCCATACATTCAACATTGCTAGTCTTTTAGATATCAGTATAATGACTGCTTTTTCTTCTGCTTCACGAAGCCCTCTTGGTTCCCTTGTACACAACACCCTGCCACTCCTCTAGTAGTTTAGAAAAGGAGGAATATGTTCCAAAAACATACAGCTCAGAGAAACTCTATGATCACAAGAGTGGTTTCAGATGGATCCTGAAGAATCAGTGGTATTTCAACATGTGGAGATGCGCAAAATGCCTTCTGCATTCCAAATGTATCAGCAGAAAACTAGGAGGCAGGAGAATCAAAAAATCGTTTGAGAAACAGTGATTTTCACCTTTTCACCAAAGAAGCAACAACTGTTTTAGACACCCTGGAACGGCCTCTCCCTCCCTGGACTTTTCTACACTTACCTTAATCGTATTCTTTGGAGACACAAAAGAGAAAATCTTCACATCCTGGATAAAGTAGCTGAATCATTGAAGGATGTACCTAAAGCCTCACAGCTAGTCTGGTTTTCCTACTCCCAATCTGTGACTCTTGACATTTATTTCCAATTATCTGTATGCAATTGAGAAGTTAAGGCATATGACCAGTTTAATGAATAGTTATGAAACAGACATCTATGCACTCATCATCTATCTTTAGAAATAGAAAATTTACTACTGTTGTTGGCACTCCCTGTATATCATGCCCAGATACACATTTCAGTCCCCCCACCCAAGCAATTATAATCCTATTTTAAAAATTATTTTAATAAATGTGTTTAAAGCAATGTATTGTTTTATAACTTTTTATGTATAATCTGCATCCCTAAAATGTTTTTATTATTTACTTTGTTTTTGCAAATATTGACCATACTTCTATGTGACTTGTTTTTTTCCACTTATTACAATTTTGAAATGTGTACTTTTGATGCGTGGAGTTAGCTCATCTATTTTCACTGCTGTATGGTTTTTCCTTTACAGACATATTTAAAATTTTGTTTATTAATTCTATAACTGCAGGACATTTGAATGGTTTTCAGAGTTTCGATGTGAGGGGCAATGTCATAATACATACTTTTTTTACATGTCTCCTGTTGAATATGTGTAGGGGTTTCTCTAGGATATATAACTGGTAAATGACTTTCTGTAATGTAAGTTATAGATATATTTAACTTTGGTATGAAAATGCACTGCTTTACAAAATGTTATAACCAGTTCAGTTTCCCGCTAGTGGAATATGAGCCTTCCTGTTTGCTCACAAATTTGCCAACACTTGCTATTACCAAAATTATAATTTTGCGATTAAAATTATGTGACATGCTCTGAAATGGTATACAGTCACGATTTTATTGAGAGTTTCACCATTACTAATGAGATTGAACAGATTTTTCCAAATGTTTATTGTTAATTTTTTTCCTTTTTTGGAAAAAACTTTTCATGACATTTGCCTTTTTTCTAATGAGTTGCATAATATTTTCTTATATATTCTGACAGACTGGATATTTGGGTTTTAATCTTTTGATCTGCAGGTTGTGACTTTCATGAGATTTGAGTTTGTGACTTTTCATATAATCCTTTTATAGTGTGTTTTAATGGCCAGAATTTCATTTCAAATATTTTCTTATGCCTAACCTATTTTCACAATACCAGTGTCATTTGCTAACGATCTTTGATGCCTCTCTCTCTTAATCAAGTTTCACCTGTTTCGTGATGGTTTATTATATACCATTATTTTTTTGAGGTCATTACTTAATGAAATTCATCCTTTTCCTTAAATGGTATAGTTTTATAAATCTTAATATATGGTAAAGCAGGTCTTTATTCTTAGTGTCCTAGATCTATATTTTCTTTTATTATTATGTCACATATATTTTAGACTGCTTGTCATGTTCCACAAAACCAAATAAAACTAACAAATAAAAACCAAACTCTATTGAAAATTTATCTTAATTGCTTTAAATTTGATGATCCATTTAGGGAGAATTGGTAAGTTTATTATAGTAGATGTTTCCTATTCATTTACTTAGTATGTCACTCCTTTTATTTGTCTTCTATAATGTCTTTTGATAAATAAATAAATTTTTCCTCCAGAAAATATGAATATATATTTTATTTCTAGGTATTTTATCATAGTATATTATTATATTTAAGTAGTGATTTTTTAAAAAAAATTAAGACACTTGCATAGTACTGTAATTGGCATTTTTATATTGAAAATGAATACCCCAATTTTAATAAGCTCTCTTATTAAATCTAATACTTTGTCTGTAGATTTTTTTCTGGCTTTTTTACTTGGACATTCACGTATCATTCCATAAGAATCATCTTGTTGTCTTTTTTTTAAATTTACTGTTCTTAAAACATTTAATAAATTAATTAGTTATTAGCTAGGCCTGCCAAATAGATTGTTGAGTGAAAGTGTGGTTGGGCATTCTTTTCTTCTCCTTGACTTTAAATCTGAAATTTGCTATGGGTTGTTTTTTTATATGATCACCTGATTTTTCTTCTTTAACCTGCAAACTGTTTTGTTAATAATTAGATTATCTAATATAAACCAAATTTGCATTAGATAAAATAAAAAAAAAATTTTCATGATGCATTATCTCTTTTACACATTGCTACATTCAGTTTGCTAATTGTACCTAAAGATTTTTCTTCCATGGTTATGATTGTTTTTACTTATATTATCTTTGGTTTTGGTGTCAAAGTTTTACTAGCATATGCAATGCACTGGGTAGTATTTCTTTACTTCTTTCTCTTTCTTCTCTTTTCTCTATTCTCTGAAGATTTTGTTTAAAATTGCAATTATCTGTGAATATTTAGTTAAAACTACCGTAAAGATGACTAGGTCTGGTAATTTCTTTGTAGGAGTATTTTAATTTTCCGATTTCCTTTATTTTTCTTGTGTCAGTGGTAGTAAATGTGTTTTTCTCAGAATGCATTCATTTTACTAAGTTATTAAAAGAATCAGCATAATGTTGTCCATAGTATGCTTATTTCTTGTTTATACCTTACTCAAGCTAAAGTATTACCAATTTAATTATTATTTAAGAAGGAAATTGTTGACCATGCTGATTCCTTATTTGATTTCTATTTCAATGGATTCTATAAACATTTCAATTTTATTCTTTTTGCTTCTTTGGAATCGTTCTAATTTCACTCCTTTTTAATGCATTTAAAATGGGTTGCTTAGTTCATTCATTTGAGTTGTTCATCATTTTGAATGCAACTACTTGAAACTCTTAATTTCATTTAATTGCTTCCTTAGCTTTAGTCCTGTTGTGATATATACTGCTTTTCTTATGCTGTTTTAAATATTTTCCATATCCATTATGGTTTTTCCTTTGATTCATGAGTTGTTTATAATTATGTTTTTGGATTTTTGTAATCATAAATTTTGTAATTATTAATGGAATTACATTGTAGACCTGATCTGTAGAAATGTCTGAGGCTTGATGTATGGCCTACCACAGTCAATTTTCCTGTAAGATCCATGTAGTCTCTAACTGGTCATAATTTCCATATACATCCACTAAATCAAGTTTGTTAAGAGACTTATTTAAATCTTCTAAATTTCTCTGTATATTTTCACTTGTTGATTTTATCAATTATAAAATGAGGAAAAGTATATACCAACTTCCCCTGGTAGTTCTGTCAACTGGTGTTCAAGGTATTTTGAAATGATCATTAAAGGTGTTTATTAGTTTAGATTTGTTTATTGTTTTTTAATCATCGTAGTGAATTTAATCTTTTACCATAATGAAGTAATACTCTCAATCTGTACTATAATTATAATTATACTAATTTATTTACTCATGCTGATTTAAAGTCTATTTTGTTTGCTATTAAAAACAATTAATATATTTTCACCAATTTCCTTGAGGTTAATGCTTGCCTGATGTATCCGTATAATAACTTTACCAAGTATATATGGCATATATAACTATATATAACATATATAACTTAGTATGGTTACACGCGCGCACACACACACACACACACACACACACACACACACACACACATGAACATACATGGTTAAGTTGCTAAAGTTACTTAAATCTGTGCTGGTCTGAAACTGTTATGGATCCCAGAAGAGCCATGATCTTTTAGTCCACTCTTGTGGGGTGGAAACTTTTGATTGAATGTTTCCATGGAGATGTGACCTACCCAACTTTGGGGAGAACTCTGATTGTATTATTTCCATGGATGTGTGGCCCTGACCATTCAGAGTGGGTCTTGATTGGTTCACTGGAGTACTTAAGAGAGCTCAAGAACTGACACAGATGCTTGCTGGCATTTAGAGATGCTTGGAGATGCAGACAGAAGAACGTTTGGAGATGCTAAACTAAGAGATGAAGCCCAGAGTTTGCCCTGGAGAAGCTAAGAGAGGACCCCCAGATGCTTAGAGAGAAAATTCCTGGGAGAAACAAGCAAGGATGCAAAGGAGCTGAGAGAGAGGAGTGGAGATGCCCAGAGACATTTTGGAGAAAGCCGTTTTGAAACACAACCCAGGAGCAAAGGACCAGCAGATGCCGGCTATATATTTTTCCAGCCAACAGAAGTGTTATGCCATCAACCATTCTTCAGGGAAGATATCCTTTTGCTGATGCCTTAGTCTGGACAGTTTTATGGACTTAGAGCTGTAAATTGTAACCCAATAAATCCCCTTTATAAAAACAAGTCCATTTCTGGTATTTTGCATATTGGCAGCATTAGCTACACTTTGTTACCACAGTTGTTTTGAGCTCATGAAGAAATAGCTCATATCAATTAAGTAATTGGTATGAGCAGTCTATTTTGTATTGTCCCACCCTCTCTGCATTTTGTCCCAAGAGCTGAGTGATGTGGTGGGCAATCCCAAATGCAAAGCAATTGGAAGTGCATAAATAACTGTATTCATGCTCATAACTCTTCCTCTTCAGAGGTCTTTTATGTTTGCAGTGAACAGAGGGAGGAGGAAACGTGCAAATAATGCAGGTAAATTATGCCTGCTACACACCACTAGCTGCCCAGTCATGCTGATCCCAGCTGCAGCAATCCTGGAGAATGAGTTTCCTTACAGGCAAAGCCCTCTGCTTTGCTGATCAGCCCTATGGGATTGGTTCTTCTATTGCAGCAATACAAATCCCACGGGGAAAGCACTGCATGGAAAAAAAAATCCAGCTTTTGGCTATCTAAACCTGAACCTTCACCTATCAAACAAATCTCATTCCACCCTCTTTCTGGTGCCCTTGTCAAAGAAAACAAGGGGAAAATATTCATGGTCTGAGCTGCCTGACAGTTGTTTATGCATTTATTTTTAAGTGTCTTCCTTCAGTATAGTTAAGCACACAGTTGAGAGATGATGTGCAAATCCTATAAACACAAAACAACTGATTTCCTGTAAAAATAGGCTACACATCAAATTAAGAACCTCTGCTGAAATGCTCTAACTATGGATGCAAGCATTTTCTTTAAGGTCTGAAACAGGTAGTTACTATTTTCATCCAGACATGAAGTGTTAATTGGCTTTAAGCATGGCACCATGCTAGAAGGCTCTGAGTGAAGGTATATTTACCTTGGAATGCTCAAAAATGAATGCTGAAGCTATGCAGACCTGGAGTTAAAACTTGGATGAGTGTTCTGTGTTTCAAAATGGCAGAAGTGAGGCTCACTAAAAGCAACTCTGTGCATAGTTTAAATAAACTCAAAAGATAGAAATATCACTACCAGCAAGCACTTTGTAATTCTGAGCTACACTTTCTCAGACTGTGTGGGAACCTTTGAAATCATTGGGTCTATGATTGGATCAACTGAGAAGATTTTCATTTTAGAGACAAGGATATTGAGATTCCAAGAACATAGTTTTTCTGGATACATAACAGCTCCAAACCAGCATACATGGAAACATGCAATGTTCAAAATCTCAGGGGCTCAAAACACAAATGCTGCTTTTTTTCCATACTTAGTCCCATGTGCATCCAGCTAACTTTCCAGGGCAGCTGTACTGCATGGGAAGGTTATTATTCCACCACTAATATGGGCTCAACTTCCATCATTCCAGCATCCCCTGCACTAAATGCTCAGACCAGGAAGTAACATGCTCACACTTCACTAGTTGAAGCAAGTCACATGGCCATTTTCAACGTGAAGCTGGAGGGAAGGTACTTTTCTCCAGCGACCTGAAGGAGAGAAAAACTGATAAATGAACAAACCAACATCCGTCAATGAGATGCATGCATATCCCTGATTTTACACTTTTTCATCCTTGCAGTGGGAGATGAAGGGAAATATTCTACTTCCAAAGGTAACCAGACCCTTACTTTAATATAGAGAGATTTCTCTCATGCAAAAAGCACACATTTATTTTGAAATAGAGAAGATGGCCTCTTGGTTCTCAATCTCAGTTCAAGCATGAAAATAATTTCATAACATTTCTTATGAAGTTAAAAGTTAACCTTTGTGTGTCAAAGACAAAGTCTGTTTCATCTCTTCGGGTCTGGTTCATTCTGAATTTACGCAGAAAAAGGCAAAAGTAATTTCTTCAGCATTTTCTTATGAATCTAATTTCACAGGTTTTCTAATACAAAATCACTACAGCTAGACATTGATCAAGTGCTAGAAATCAAACAAAGAATTTGTGGCTTTAAAGTGCTTATTTATTTATGTTTTAATCCCAGTGCCTGGATCAAACAGGATTAAACAGGGGGTGGGGAAATTCTTTGTTGCCTTTTTAAAAACTGTGTTAAAATTATCGCTACTTGTCTGGTATTAAAGCAATCAATATTTGCAATCAATTCTTGAAAAATGGAGTCTATTATGCATCTAGGATTTGTATTTATTCTTCATCTCTGCCATAGCTTCCCCCAATCTCCTTGTTTGTTGTGAGTTTTTATATAGTTCTAAATCCTTTTCATTTTCTTAAATACAGATACATTGTCTATAGCAATAATAGTGTCTTCTAGCATTTCTCATTTTGGGGCTTGTAGTCTCAGCTGATATTCCAAATTATATGTATGGTAAAATTGAGATCTGAGAAAATAGCTTGGCAAAAGCACCACAGAGAGTTATGTCAGAGTTTGGATTCAGACTGAGAACTGCATAAGTTGTGTAATTAAGGAATAATTATTTGGGTTCATTTTCATTTTTTCCCCATTACTTTTTAAGACCAGAAACTGATCTCTTCCTTCTTAAGAATAAAATAATATATTTAATAAATTTTTATTTTTAAAATTTTTTAAATATTTACTAAATTTTAAAATATTTTCCCCTTGACAATTTTTATTGGAGTTGCATAGTCCCAGATATCCTATCTATATAATATGAGTGACTGTTATCTAATTTTATGCTAAAAATAAATGTCTAGAATAAGTCATACACAGCAGAAGTATGTATGAAATGAATTTCTTCTGATGCCCTACTTGTAGCCACCTGGGACTATTAAATTTCTGGAATAAAACATTCTTAAACTACTGAAATTCTCTAGCCAACTATATAATTCTCCTAAATAGCCATAACATAACAATTTCTTCAAAATAGTATATTATAGAGGACTTACCCCAATCAAAATGGCAAAGTGAGACACTTCAGGGTCCTATCCCCTCACAGAGGCTTTGAGCAACCAACAATTACTGGCAGAAACATCTTTCTCAAAGCTCCAGAAAAAAGGTAAAGGATTACATTAACAGGGAGAACACCAAATCAAGAAACAGGCTACTTAAAAGTGGTAGAAAAATAAAAGTGGTAGGATCTTGTGTTGGCCTTGCTGGTCCCTTTTCCACCCCACCGGCTTGTGCTCCAGTGCAGTTCTGGGGGGAGTACAGTAGCTCTCAGGCACATACTGGGAGCATGTATATTTGTCACAATCTTCCTGGTATTGGCTTAAGGAACTCATTATCGCAGAACTTGTCCTGAATGTGGAAGGTGGCAAGTGGATCTCTCCTACAAAACACTATGGGGGAGCAATCAACTTGTGCTGCTTAGGGCAGGGGATCATTGGCTGTTGGAACAGTACATTGCCTGGGCCCATGAGGACAATCTTTCCTAAGGAAGAAGGGACATTTGGAAATGTGTAAATGGGGGAATTCCCAGGGCCAGTGTATGCCCAAGACAAGGCATTTACACAGAAAAGATCAGGGAGGTCCCTATCTTTTCATCTGCAGCTATTTTCCAAACTTATTGTATGGATAAGCTCTGAAGAAGAGCATTTGCTTAAGTTAATCTGTAAATACCGAATGGCATTTTCTTTATTCCCTCCTCCTTTTTTTTTTCTTTTTTTTTTTTTTTTTTTTTTGTTGGCTGCTGTATTCAAGGAAACCTCTGTAATAAGACAAGCTGGATACAAACTTAAGGAACCGATGGCTTAGAGTCTAAATTCCAGCAGCAACAGAGCAAACTATCAAAATATCCAGGTTTCAACAAAAGGTTACAAAATGTACAAAGAAAAAAGCAAGTGGTGCACCAGGCAAAGGAGAAAATTGAAGCATTTGAAACTATCAATGAGGAGGCCCAGACTTCAAAAACACAAGTCTTAAGTATGCTCAAAGAACTGAAGAAAAGAAAGAAAACAATAGATGAACAGAAAGAGAATATCAATAGAGAGATGATAATTATGAAAGGAACTAAACAGAGTTGAAGACCACAGTATCAGAAATTAATAATTCTCTAGATGGGTTGAAAAGCACATTGGAGTCAGCAGAAGAAAGAATCAGTGAACTTGGTGATAGTACAATTGAAATCATTCAGCCTGAGGGCAGAAAGAACAAAGAACAGAGAAAACTGAATAGAGCCTGAGGAATGTGTGGGATATCATCAAATGTACCAATACACATATCTTTGGGGTCCCAGAAAAAGTAAAAGAGAAAGTGGCAGAGAGAATATTCAAAGAAATCATGACTGAACCCTTCCCAATTTTAACAAAAGACATGAATATACATATCCAAGAACCTCAAAGAACTCTGAACAAGATAATCCCAATAGACTCACACCACAGTATATTATAATCAAACTGTGGAATGTCAAAAGATAGAGAAGATATTCTGAAAGCCACAAGAGAGAAGCAATATTTCACATACAAGGAAGCCTCAATAGGGTTAAGTGCCAATTTCCCATTGGGAACCAAGAAGGCAGTGGAATGACATATTTAAAGTGCTGAAAGCAAAAGAAAATGCTAACAAAGAATTCTATATCTGGCAGAACTGTTGTTAAAAAATGAGGAAGTTATTAAGGCATTTTCAGGTAAACAAAAGTTGAAGAATTCTTCACCACTAGACCAGCTATACAAGAGATGCTAAAGAGAGTTCTGCAGATTGAAAAGAAAGGACAATAGATTGAAGTTGCATGAAAAATAAAGATCTCTGGTGAGGACAATGACATGGGTAAATATAAATGACATGGTTGTGACTTTAGTCTTTTCTTCCTACAGGGTCTAAGAGACAACTGAATAAAATAATGATAAATCCATGATTAATGACTCATAATGTATAAACATGTAATTTGTAATGAGAATTACATAAAGGTGGGGAACAAAGTGTTATAGGAACATAATTTGTGTATACTATTACAGTTAAGTTTATATCTAAGCAAATGAGATTGTTAAAGATTTAGGGTGTCAAATTTAAGCCCCATGGTAACTACAAAGAAAATAGTGGAAAATATACAAGCTCATAGAAGCAAAAATTAGAGCACAGGTTGGCAGAGATGGGGGAGAGGCATGGAGTTAATATATAATACATGTATGGATTCTGTTTGGAAGGATGGGTACAATTTTAGTAATGGAAGGAGGTGAAGGTTCCACTATATTGTGAATGTGATTAATTCTATGGAATAGTATGCTTTGGAGGAGCTGAAATGGTAAAGTTTACATCATATTTATGTTCCTACAATTAAAAAAATAAAGAACAACTAAAGAGACAATAACAATTAAATGTAATACATGATCCCAGAAATTATCTAGCAAGGGAGGAGAAAAGGCAAAAAGGGACCTTACTGGAACAGATGAAAGAAATGAAATATAGACTGTAAGCTATAAAGCTATAAAACTCAACATTAAATTTCTTGAACTTGATAACTGCACTTAAGGTGGATACATAAGTGAATATCCTGTTCTTAGGAAATGTGCCTGGCAATATTAGGTGTTCAAAGAGAATGGTTTTGTTTATATAACTTACACTCAAGTGTTCAGGTAATGCATTGATAGATGGATGAATGGATGGATAGATAGATAGATAGATACATAGATAGATACATAGATAGATAGATAGGTTAATATAGTAAATACGACCAAATTTTAAGTTTGGTACAGCTGACATTTTGGGGGGTGGGATATGTTGGAGATTTCAGCATGGGGCTCATTATTTTGGTAACCACACTGTAATTTTGAAAATATTTCATAATAAATAATTTAAAATATAGTATAGTATAGTTGTTTAAATTAAGTAAAAATGGAGCATAAATCCAATCAAATACAATCACTCTTATCCAATCACTACATTTTCAAATGCATATTGGAGTAATTAAAGGAGACCTGTATTAAGTTTTCTGAGTAGTGTGTCGAAAAAAGTATTATGACTGTTTTGTGTGATAAAACCAATTTGACAAGGAAGAGAAATATTGTTTTATGGTTATTTTGTATGTTCTTCTCTGAGAATGATTTTGCAGGCAGAACTTATTTATGTGTCTGAAATTGCATCTTATTTCTCACCTCAGGTATCTCTCCATAGGTGTCACTTGTAATATATCAATAGCTGAATAGTTTCCCTGCCTTAAAGTGTTTTTTCTCATACCTGGTTGAGCTATTGAGGAGGCTGCTCAGATTTCAGGCCCCTGTAGATCACTGGTTCTGGCAGGTGTTGTAAGTTTGGTTTCTTCTCTACTCCTGTTTTCTTCCATCAAAGGGCTACTTGTCAATATGAGGTGGTGAATCAGATAATTAATAATCTTTACTGTCTGTGCAGGTCAAAAAAAAAAAGAAGTCCTTACTATTTCAGGGCAGGAGTCTACCGTTAATTTGAAAGAAATGATTGAAATTCCCCAATAAGTTATAATGTGTTATTTCGGAAAGGAAACACATTCAATTATACCACTCTGGATTTACTCACTTTCTGACCCATTTCCTGTTGGCTGGGTGAGGAAAAGGTCTTGCTGCCATCTCTTGGGATTTTGTGTCACACTCTGAGTGTGGCAGTCACTTGTGTTGGACAGCATGTATTTTCTGGCATGAAAGGATTTCATGTCCTCATCCCTTTTGAAGTTAGGTGTGGCTGCATGTCTTAATTTGGCCAGGAGAATTGATGTGTCTCACATTGGTATGGAAGCTTTAAGGGCTAGTATGCAATGCTCTTTCTTCCTGTTTCAATGATGTTGAGAACATATATATATCAAGCTGCAGCCTATGTTATCCTAGAATCTAAAGTAACCATTACAAGTCAAAGCCCCAGTGACCCAAGTTGGTAATGAGACTGTGCAAAGAATACATTTTTGTTGTATTCATGCACCAAGATTCTTGTTTTGTTTTCTTCTTTTCTCAGCTTATCCTACATGACAGATCCACTGTGTTTATTCAGTTTATTCAATAACAAATGATTTAAAGGGTCAGGAAGGTGCATTGGAACTCTACTGAAATGTCACACTGTGTATGTGCATAAGGTTTTATTTATGTAAAGTTAATTCAGAAAAATTGGTTGTTGCCACTTGCACCTTACCCCTTAATAACCACCAAAATGATTTTTATAAACCAAAACATGCTTGCTGGTCAGAGAGCCAGATAGTCTACTATATATTCATGCTGCTTCTGTCTTATTGAAGTCCTCCCATACTTGTGATGTCTCTTTCTTCAAGAAAGCTTACATTGAGCTGGAACCCTGTCTATCTTCTACTCAGGTGGCACTGAAGATTTTCTGACAGAGTCCTGTGAATTCTGATCCCACTCTCTAGAAACTCATCTCCTCATGACCCTGGCTAAATCCTTCATCTCTGCAAAGTTTTGTCTCAAGCAGTATATTTTTTGGGGGTAGCTCCCTCTTATTACATACTCCTTTTTATCTCAGAAGAACTTAAATGCAGTTTTAAAATAGCTGACTCAAGCAAGATTGGCTGGGTCTAAATATCAGCTCTGCCAATTTGCTAACCCTAGAATATTGGATGGTTTATTTAATCATTTTCTGTTTTTCATCTTTAGATGAGAATAAGGGAATAGTACCCTCTAACTCATAGGGCAATGTTGCAAATCAAATGAGATAATCAGCATTAACAGCTTTGCACATGAAAAGTTGTAATTGCCCATCCATGCCAATGGTTTAGAAGAGCTGGCTCCTTGGTCCTCTGCATTGCATTCTGGGAGTAACTCTATCAAATAACCCACAGTGTGGCAAATATGCATTCGTTTCTTTCCCAAATGCCATTCATGTAGCAGACCCTCAATTATAACAAAGAGGGATTTTGTGACTCTGCTTTCCAGCCCTTGACAAATAGGGACTTTCCAATAAGTTATCAAGTAAATACAGAGCAGATTAGCAAAAAAGACTTTTGACATTAATCCCTCTGAGTCTTTTGCTACTTTGTGTCAGAAAATATTGACCCAGTTGGGTTGTTTGACCTGTTTGATCAAGCTTTAAAGAATTATATGAACATTAATGAACAATTTCATTATGCACTTAAGGTCCCTGACTATGTAGAATATGAATCTTTGGCTATCTAATGACTGCTGTTCATTTCAGTGGAGTAAGCCTCCCTCACCACTCATGGATATTTGAGGAAGGCAGTATGATAGCCCTCCAAGGGGGAAGCTAGTTTTGTCTGGTTTCCTTTTGTAATTCCCAAATATTTTGAATTTTGAATATAATAGCTTCTTATTACAGAAACCATCTTTTCCAATTAACAATCACTCGGGTCTGTTATTTTGGAATGAGGTACAACAAAATATTTATGAACACAATATTTATGAACACGTGTTTTTGAAGACATGTTTCCTTAAATGGCTTAACTTTAAAAGTATATGCTCTTGATGCAGAGAAAATATTTCCATTAATTTACACAAATTTTGCTTCTTAGCATAAACTATTTCTAAGATGTAATAGAGCAGGAAACATTAATAGTACCCAGGAATCTGACATATTTTGTGGAAGTCCTTTGTCTGTATAGAGAAAGACAATTTAATTTTGAAGATACTTTTAAAATAAAAATGTACTTTCCATTCAGAGGAATATTGTAATGAAGTTACATAAATAGTTCCATGTCAAAATCACAGTGGCAATGCTCGATTGCCAGAATGTGCAGTCTATGCCTCATTATCTTTTGAAGAAAGAAATGGAGATGTAACAAGTAGTAAAGTCTATCTGAAATAAAAGCAGATGCTAGAATTATTTTTCCTCTTGTAGGTCATACGATTCACAGCTTTTAGGTTTTAATTAATGTGAGAAAAGACTGGGAAGTGTATGAACATTGGTAGTTTTTCTATTTCCCAGCTCCAAATATTAAAATGGTGCCCCATCAAACAATATAATTTCATGACACTTGTGTGCTAGGTAGGCTCTTCAGTTTAAACAACATTTTGTAGAAATGTCTAAAGTGATTGTTTGCTTTCTTGGAATTTCCAAATTACCTGTCTGGGATTTAATAGAACACAAACATTCATGTTACTAAACCATGCTTTTGTGCTGCTGTGGCTCCGTATCCATTTGCCAATCCAGAATATGAATGGAGAGGCTGAGTTCTCAAAACATTATGTGGCTGGGGTACAAAACTTAGAGTCTAAAGATCACTTAAATATGGTCCTGCTAAAGTGCTCCAATTTTGGGTGGAAACCGAAAGCACTCAACTATTGGAGCAAGGATTAAATGGCAGTGAACAAGCTCTTGCAAAAACTGCAGCTTAATACTGAGTACTGTAGAAACCCTAGAAAAGTCTTGATCCCCAAAGTTGGACTTTTCACAGATCCTTTCTGCTTAACTCCTTCTCCAATCCTGGCTTGTACTGAAATGGCAGCTGGGTTCCATGCTTGGTTACATTCTCACGTTGGGCTGTAGCTTCTGGGGTTTCACCCCCTGGAAGCCCAGAGTTTTTCAGGTCATCAATTTTTGGTTTCTTTGAAACCAAGAGTTCATTTCTCAGCTTGTCTCTGTCCTCTTGCATTTTACTGTAAGCTGCAAGTAAAAGCCAGGCTATTTCCTCTATATTTTCCTTGAAGATCTCATCAGCTAAATATTCCAGGTCATTGCTTTCAAATTCTGCTTTCCATCCAAAACCAAGACTCAATTTTGCCAAATTCTCTGCCACTTTAAAACAAGGATCACCTTCCTTCCAGTTTGCAACAATACATTCATCATTTCTGCTCAAGTCCTCATCAGAATTATCTTTCGAGTCCATATTTCCACAGTCTCTTCAAAGCAGTTTAGGCCTTTTCTATCAAGCTCCTCACAATTCTTCCAGAATCTTCCCCCATCCATTTAAAAAGCCATTCCAACATGTTCGGTATTTGCAAACTCAGCAGCACCCCACTTCCGGTACCAAAGTCTGTTCTAATTTGCTAATGCTGCCAGGATGCAAAACACCAGAAATGGATCGGCTTTTATAAAGGGGGTTTATTTGCTTACATAGTTATAGTCTTAAGGCCATAAAGTATACAAGGTAACACATCAACATTCAGGTACCTTCACTGGAGGATGGCCAGTGGTGTCTGGAAAACCTCTGTTAGCTGGGAAGGCATGTGGCTGGTGTCTGCTCCAGAGTTCTGGTTGCAAAATGGCTTCCTCCCAGGATGTTCCTCTCTAGGCTGCAGTTCCTCAAAAATGTCACTCTTAGTTGCTCTTGGGGCATTTTTCCTCTCTTGGCTTCTCCGGAGCAAAAGTCTGCTTACAACAGCCATCTCCAAACTGTCTCTCATCTGCAGCTACTCTCTCAGCTCCTGTGCATTCTTCAAAGTGTCCCTCTTGGCTGTGTCAATCTTGCTCCTTCTGTCTGAGCTTCTATAGTGCTCTAGTAAACTAATCAAGGCCAATGCTGAATGGGCAGGGCCACACCTCCATGGATACTACCCAATCAGAGTCATCACCCGTAGTTGGGTGAGGTGCATCTCCATGGAAACACTCAAAGAATTACGATCTAAACAACACTGATACATCTGTCCACACAAGATTACATCAAATGTAATGTTTATCACTTTTGTTATTTTTTACAAATAAATACTGTTCCAGTTTGAATGTATTATGTCACCCAAAACGCCATTATCTTTGAATGAAATCTTGTGTGTGCAGACGTTTTACTGTTGATTAGATTGGAATTCTCTGATTGTTTCCATGGAGATGTGACCCACCCAACTGTAGGTGATAACTCTGAGTGGATAATTTCCATGGAGATGCGGCCCCGCCCATTCAGCATGGGCCTTGATTACTTCACTGGAGCCCTATAAAAGCTTGGACAGAAGGAGCAAGCTTGCTACAGCCAAGAGGGACACTTTGAAGAATGCACAGGAGCTGAGAGAGGAGCTGCAGCTTATAGAGACATTTTGGAGATGGCCTTTGAAAGCAGACTTTCACTCTGGAGAAGCTAAGAGAGAACAAACACCCCAAGAGCAACTAAGAGTGACATTTTTGGGGAGCTGAAGCCTAGGGAGGAACACCCTGGGAGAAAGCCATTTTTAAACCAGAACTCTGGAGCAGATGACAGCCACATGCCTTCCCAGCACACAGAGGTTTTCCAGATGCCATTGGCCATCCTCCAGTGAAGGTACCAGATTGTTGATGTGTTATCTTGGATACTTTATGACCTTAAGATTGTAACTTTGTAACCAAATAAACCCTCTTTTATAAAAGCCAGTCCGTTTCTGATGTTTTGCATTTCAGCAGCGTTAACAAACTGGAAGAAATAGTGAGGCTTATCAAGAGAAATAAAGAGAATGCACGAATCACCAGTATCAGGAATAAAAATGGGGACATAACAACAAATATTACAGATACCAAAACATATAATGGGATGATATTTTTATAAACTTTATGCCAATAATTTTGAAAATGTAAGTGAAATTGACAATTTTCTAGATTAATGTAACTTACCAAACCCAGCAGGGGATATAGAAAATCAAAATTGATCCTGAAAATACATACACATTGAATTTGTGTTAATGACCCACTAAGAAATTTTCTTTACCATATTGATTCACTGATGACTTCTATGAAACATTTATAGAAACTATTGCGTACAAACTCATCTGGAAGGTATAAAATAGGATAACACCCCCAGACTTGTTTTATGATGCAATAGTGTTAATACCAAAATCTAATTTTATACCAAAATATACAAAATGAAAATGCATACCAGCCTTATATATAAATATATAAGGAAAATATCCTAAATAAACTATTAGCAAATCAGTTAAGGAATAAAGATATCTAGCTAAGAATGTGGATGCTATATCATGATCTACTTGTTTTTTTTCCATGAATGCAAATTTTGTTTTACATTTGAAAATCAATGTTTTCAAATACTCATTAATAGAATAAAGGAGAAAATTCTATTTCAAATAAAAAATGATGTCCAGAAAAATATCATTGGGTGAAATTCAACATCTACTCACTTTAAATCTCTAAAAAAAAATCTGAAATAGAAGTTATTTTTCTTAATATGATAAAGCAAATCCACAGAAGGAAAAAAAAATTCCTACTCAATTGTGGAATGTTGAAAGCTTTCTCTTTGAAACATGTCAAAAATACATTCTTACTAGTACTACTTCTACTGAAGATCCTAGCCAGGATAGTGTATCAATAAAGAGAAAAAAAAATCATAAGTGTTGTGAAGGAAGAAAAAAACCTGACATTATTTGTAGATAAGATGATGATAAAGAAAATTCAAAATTTACAGATAAATTATGAGAATAATTAAGCATGTTTAACAAGATTGTTTGATACAATTTCAACATATAAAAGTGAACCATAATTTATATACCAAAAAAATCAGAAAACAAAATGTTACCATTTAAAATAACAACAAAATTGTAAGTCATTTAGAACAGGAACCTAGCAAAAGATATGTGAGAGATCTGTAGAGAAAACCACAAATCATTATTAAGACTATGCAGAAGGCTGAAGTAAATGGGGAGATGTGCCATGTCCCTTGATAGGAAAAGTCAATATTGCAAAATGTCAACTCTCCTCTCAAATTGATCTATCCACATGATGCAACTCCAATCAAAATATGAACAAGACTTTTTTGAGAGGCAAAGGAATGGAATTTGAAAATCTGATTCTAAAATTGAAAAACAAAAGTTCAGGAATAACAAAGATACTTTTAATGATGAAGAACCAGATGTAAGAACTTTGATTTTTTTAAAAATTAAGATTTATGATGAAAATTAATAATTAAGACCTTGTTGTATTGGGAAACAGATAAGTGAAACAAAACAGTAAGTCCATATAGGGACCCCCACATATATGGACAATTGATTTATGACAGTGGTGGCACTTCAGCATAGTGGTAAAACAATTTTTTTTTTTTCAAAAAAATATTAATGGAAAATTTAGATGTGGAGGGAGACTATCCTTTGCCCTATTATAGATCCAAACCTACTAAAGGTAGGTTTTAGATCTAAGTTTAAAAAGTAAAAAGAATCAAGAAGTTGAAAGATACAGAGGAGAATATTTTTATGACAAATTTAGAGAAAAAAGTAAACAGGATAAAAATGCTTAACAGTAAAGAGAAAGAAAGATACCTTAGACTAAAATATATTTAGGAATTTCTGTTGATCCGAAGAAAGCCTTTGTCACAAGCTGTCCATCTCAGTCTCAGACTCTTCTGACTTCTGGATTCTGGCTTCTACTTCTGTGTCCAATTTGCTTTGCTTGTGATGACTTCAGCCATATTTGATCAAGGCCTGCCTCCATTCAGTCTGGCTACATTTAACTAATAATACCATCTTCAGTGGTCCTATTTACACATAGGTTCACACCCACAGGACTGGGTGTTAGGACTTGAACATGTCATGGTGGGGCCATGACTCAATCCCCAACAGCCTACTGTCTAATTCAGTCATTAGACGCCTATGCCTATACCCACTGAAACATCTGCACTTGTGAATCAGGGACAAGAAGGAGCATAGCTGCATTATAAAGGATGGTCCCAAACTGGGAACAAATCCAACATTCAACATTACAATGACATTGCAGAAGAGCTGCACAATATTGTATTAATTTTCTATTACTGCATAAGAAATGACTACATATTTATTGGCTTAAAACAGCACCCATTTATTATCTCAAGTTCAGTAGGTCTCGGATCAGGATTACACAAACTCCTTATCTGGAGACTTTGGGGTCTTTTTCAGGCTCTTTCAGGTTGTGGCCAAATTCAGTTCTCAGGGTTGTGGGACTGGAGTCCCAGCTCTGCATGCTCTCAGCAGGGGCAGCTCTCAGATCCTTCAGGTCACTTTTAGGTCCTTCCATGGCCCCGTTCATCTCAGCAACAGAGAAACTTGCTCTTATAAAATTTCCTGCAGACTTCATATTTCCATCTTCTTTTATTAACAGGAAAACTCTCTGTTTATAAAGAGCCAGTGTGACAAGAATGGTTCATCCAGGTAATCTGTCCTTTGATTAACTCAAAGTCAACTAATTAGCGGCCATGTAAGTTCACAAAATCATGAGTGATATCTTATCATAATCACAATTCTGGGGATTAGGGCAGGGAATTTTGGGGCATGGAGGGAAGCATCTTTTGCTCTTATCTACCACAAATGTAATATGCCCCAAAATGAAAATGAAAAAACTACAGTTACATGCAATAACATGGTTGAAATTCAAACCATAATATCAAGAAGAGAGAACCCAATGAATGAGATGTTTACTATTGATTACATTTTACCATGTTCAAACATAGGCAAATGTAAACTAGAACATGTAGAGAAGCATATTTGGAGGGAAAACGAGTAAAACAAAGATGTAATTATCACAGATTTCAAGATAATCACTAAAATGAGGGCATGTATTGGGAGGTTCTGGTGTACAACAGGAATTTTATAATCCTTAATCTGGGTTGTATTTACATTGATATTAAACTTACAAAAAGTTACTTAGCCAGACATGTACATTTTGTACAATTTGCTCTATGTTTATTTTGTTCCACTATAAAAGCTTAAAAATAAACAACCCCAAATCCTTGAGGTTAAGCATGTTATCCTGTGTCATTCATTCATCAAACATTTATTTATTGAATGCCCGTTGTGTGCTGATTTCTCTAGATGGTCAACATACAATAGTAAACAAAAGAGAAAAGCAGACACACATGGAGCTTGCAGTCTAGGGTTAAGATGCTCTTAGTTTTCTCCCCTTAATGTAACTCTGGGTTTAAAGGACAGCTTTAAAATAGTCCTAGTAAAATAACTAAGGGGTGATGTATTAAGCCAATTAACTCCAGTACCATATGGCATTAATTCTCTATTTCATAGAATTTCACTGAGGTTCAGACTGATATGATCAATAAAGATGAAGAAAATTCTGGAAATAGTTCCAGGTAAAGCTCCAGAGAGAAGAAAATTGTGGACCGCACAAATATTCTGCGTACTGTGAGACAGAAGATGCTGATTCATGCAGGAGATGCTGATTCATGCAGGAGATAGAAAAGTCCCAGCCCAAATTCTCTAATTGCCTCAACTGGTTGTGCTTATTTGGTATCCAGGCCACCTTACTGAGACTTTAAATGGAACAAAATGCAAAAGGAAAAAATATTTTTTAATTCAACTTCCCGTACAAGTCACGTTAAAAGGTAAAGGATCTTGGAACCCTAAATCTCACTTCTAAAAAGTGTTGATAAAGTTTTTGCTATGAATATAAAAAATTATGGTAAAATCCTCTATCTCATTTAAAAAAGAGTTTGGAGGTGAGAACTAGCTGGAGGAACTACCCAATGTAAATGTTAGTTACAGGTAACTAGATCCTAAACAACTTGGACAGGAGATGTTTGCCGCAACTCTAAAAATCTTTCTTTCCTTTTTTTTTTTTTTTTTTTTTTTTAGTAGAAAACAAACAAAATGAAGGAATTTACCTTAGAGTTCACTGCAACACTCTTGTTTCCTCACAGCTTACTGACCTGGAGTTCACTACGGATTCTTGTTAATTGCCATGTGTTATTTTCTACACTTAACCCCAAATGTCTCAGCTGACAGACTGAAACAAAAATTTGTTTTTTTTTTATTTCTGCTACTTGGAAAATGTGTGAGGTAAGGAATTAGGAGGACCGAGGAATTTGCAAAAACAAATGAAGGCAGCGAGAGGTACAGGGAGTGGTTGGGGGGATAGATGTGGGGTAAAGAGGAACAGTGAAAGAAAGTAGCTCTGCATTTGCTCTGTGCTTTCTCACAATATCTTTCAAAGTGGGATTTATCACAGCCATTTTAAAGATGGTGAAACAAAGTCTGGAATGATTAAAATCACCTGCCCTCATCACACAGATAATAAATGTCAAAGTCACTATTTAAACTGCTGTCTTTATAGACCCCTAAAGCTGTGCTTTTCTTATGGTGACATTTGTCTTCAAAATAAATATTATGAATCAGTGGCCATTAAATGTTCATGGCAATTGAAGATAAATGTATTGGAAATGTTAATAGCTTCTCAGAAGCAAAAATTGGGAAGAAATGCTAACGGCTGTTTTGGCTAACCTCCCGCCTAGTATAAAACTAATATATATTCATGAAAATAAAGCTAATTTTATTAATACCAAGATTCTCATGAAAGTGTCTCTTACATTAAGGAAAAAATTCTCATGAAATATTTATTTCAATAAATCATAATTTAAAAAAATATAGAGAAGAAAAAAAGTTATTTGTGCACTATAGTTAGAGTAATGGAAGCACATTGGATTCTATTAATGCAAGTGAGAAAGGAATGAAATAAAAAAGAAGGAATTGATGACTAGGATAACATAATCATGATTTCTTTCCCAAAATTTAAGAAATGCTTTGTTATTTCTTTCAAAATACAAATGAAAAATGAAAACAAAGAAATTCAGTGTTCTCAAATTGAAAAGGTGAAGAAAATAAAAGAAGGAAACTTAACAGAAAAACACAATTTCAGGGAAATACTTTCTTGATTTTCTATGGCAGTACTTTGTAGATGTCAGAGAGAATGACATCTGCTGGTCTTAATTTCTCCATTGTTCTCATTGAAGCATTACAAATATCCAAACATAAATTTGTTCAAGTCATTTCTCATCCTTACTCCACAAAACATTGACATTTGCATCTTATTCCAAGTTATTTATTCATTCACTTATCCATTCATTGATAATCATTGATTTCTTCTATACATAGAATACGGTACTGGACTCTGTTAGTAAAACAAAACAAATACAACCTTGAACTCAATTCCAGATGTCTATGAGCCCACTGGAGTTCATGTACAATGGATGATGTAAACCCATGTGTCATCTGGGTAATTTGATAAGGCAAAATATTACAAGTGCTGAAAAGAATAATGCTGGTAACTAGTCCCAAAGTAAGTTAGAGAATCAGGATGACATTTGGGGCTAGAGTTTTCAGGGAAGGCATCACAAGTGTTGAATTGGACCTTGAAAAATAAGTTTAGACATCCTTAAAAGTTATCAATACTCCTCTAATGAAAAAATAATGATCATCTCTATTCCATAAAACTTTAAACTTAACAAAGACCTTTCTGCAAATTTCTTCCTAAGTGAATTATCCAATTCATCATACCATCAGCCAACCAGTAAGCTATTTATTCATTCATTTATTCTACAAATATTCTAAAAACATTTATTGAATACTACCTCTGTGTTGGATATAATGCTAAGGGCTGAGAATTCAATGGTGGGCTGAACAGACTAGCCTCAGTCTTAATGAAGCCGACAGTATCTCAGGAATTAAAGGGTTTAAATAAATTAAGCCAGAATATTTCTTCCAATTGTGGTAAGGATTAGGAGGGAATGGTACAGGTTGATATAATAACGTATTACAAGGCAGTCCCCACTCCTTTGCATAGACCATGCAGTCTGAGCGCTCCAGAACTGCAGGGGGCACCTGTCACAAGAATTACAGTGAGAAGTTATTTGAGCCTTGTTTTGAGTGGAAGCCATTGCTAGGAGTGACATAACTAGCTATGCATTTATAGAAGGTACTTGAGCTAAAGTGTGAGGAATGGATTCGGGGTTGAGAAAAAAAGTGGTATGGAAAAACAACAGCTTTTTTCAATGATCCATGTAGAAAATGGTAATGGTGATGGAACTGGAAGCAGAGATAAATGGATAAATATATTTTGAAGACAGAATTGACAGATGTACTGAAGATTGTACATGAGGGCTGAAAAGAAAGAGGAAGCAAGGATAGTGATAATGTTATTTACTGACAAAGGTCACCGTTTAAAAGAAATAAATCTTGTGGGAATAATAAAGATTTCTGTTTTCTACTTGCTTTGTTAAATTTAGCATGAAATCTCCAAGTGGAAGTACCTAGTAGACATTTAGATTTATGTGTGGGAAACCTGAAATGGACTGGAGAATTTCATTTTGGTTCATGTACAGAATATGCTAGAGGGAATTGATATTGAGAGCTTTGGAACTAGGAATAATTCCATATATTGAAGCATCAATTTTTCAAAGCCCACTGCTTGATAGATGAAATTCTTCAGTATTAGTGCATTAGTTTGGTTCCTCAGTTCACATTCACTAACCCCAGTGCTGGAGAGGAAATCGTTCCCCTACCCCAGACATGTAGCTTTGCCTCCTGATTGAGCACCAGAGTTACATCTTTAGTAAAATCTGCAGTCACCCATGATCAAGTGCCTTGATTTCCCTTTGGAGAGTCCTTGTCAGAATCTTCTGAATGCTTATATTTCCTTATATGTTTAGCCCAAGGAAACTCCCATGAGTTGCTTTGCTCTGCCTCCTAGCTTGTGGATTTCATTTATTTGCTGTAATAAATCAAATGCCACCATGGAGTACTATATAAAGAACAGAACAGGTAACCAATAAATAGATGAGATTAAATCCTGTCTCTACTTGCTTTGGATGAGTTAAACAATCTTGCTTATCTACCTTGTGAATATGAAATATGAAAATAAATATAAATATGTCCAGCATATATCATGTGTACAAAACAGTTATTCCCTCCCCCCCTTTTTTTCCCAATGATCAGCCCTCACTGTTTTCAGTTCCTTGCAGCCTCTCTTTGTGATCACTGTCCTCTTTTCCTCTGCAAGTCACTATGTCTGTGCTTTAGCCTCAGTCCCAGACCCAGTAGGTCTATTGCTCCATCATGGCACACTCCCTGAGTCTACTTCTAGTTCACTTAAGAGTGGGGAGAAATACACTGTGGTATTAACATGTGTACATAGATTGCTGTTTATCATGTAAAGTGATATAATTATAGTGTACAAAGAATTTGGGAGGGAGTAGTAATCAAAACTCAATTTAAGAAATTAGAGTGGAATAATTATAATCTGTGATTCCAACAGAAGAATGGGGTTCTGAAAGCCTGTGCACTAATAATTTTGCATTGGATACTTTCGATTATCAAATGCTTCATATCCATACTTATCTTAAATTCCTTATAAGAACTTTATGAGATAGGAAGGGTTGATATGAATCTTACTTCAAAGATGAGAAGACAAAGGCTCAGAGAATTTAATAGGCTTAGAGTTAACCCATTATGGTTCAAAGAGACCTAAATTCTAGACCAGACTCATTAAACCAACTGTCCCTCAAAATTGTTCAGGCCCTCTGAGGTGCTCAGTCTTCTCATTGGTAAGATTGAGACAAAGCTTTTTAAAAATCTATTTCAACTTAAAAGCATGAGATGCTGCTACTTTTGTAACATAAAGATATACTTGGCAGAACTGGCATAAAAATTCTATTCTGTAATTCAAAGTATCTCCTGAGCATCACTTTACTCAAGGCAACTTTCTTGGCCCTGGATTCACAGGATTGATGGTTTGGTCCAGGTAAATCAAACAGCTCAGCAGCTGGGCAGGGAAGATGGAATGAAGAAGACAAGGAAGTTGTAAAGTCTTAAAATATACTCATCATCCCTATAAAAGAAGCAGCAGAGGATCAAGATACTATGTTAGTAGGATTAAAAGTCCTAGTGAAAGACATGGCACACACATGAATTATAATGGATAAAATGCAAAAGTGGTCCATAATAGTAGTTTTGAGATAGCTGAGATTGGTATCAAGGTGAGTTTATGCAGCTTTTTAAAATAACTGAGGTAGACTAGAAGGGAACAGTAGGGATGGCTCAGAGGGAATTTATAGAGATGTCATGGAATGATAAATCCAGTAAGGATTTGATTGGATGAGGAGGGATTACAGTCTAAGACCCAGTTCTCTAGATTATTCAACAATACAAATGTTGGTGCCATTCTCCAGCGTGTCCTCAGCAGACATGGCCTCACCATCTTTTCACTGGGCATCTGTTGAAAATAATCAACACGTTTGTTACCAAGTTTGTAGTACCTAGGATCAGGTGAGTGACCAGGCTATGGAATCAGGTAGTGACTAAGAAGTTGGCCAGGAGGTCAACTCACCTGCTGTCCAATTTTGTTCTTGGGCAGACACATTGTATCAGGAAATGATCTTTTCACTTCAGACGATAAATACAGGACGAGTTATTTGGGTAACGTGAATGGATGGAGGTATTTTAGGAATAAAAACAGTAGAAGTATTTTCTCCAGACCCTGAAAAGCTGTCACAATCACAAAGGATATACATGATTTTGGCATACATTTGTTTTGGTTAATAAACCACCAAAGACTGGGCATTTTGAAGAAATTATCAGTGCAGGCAGTAATTTGAAGGAAATAACTAAATTTGCTATCTTATTCATTTAGCAAATGTTTAATGAATTCTTATTTGACAGTAATTATGCTAAATGTGAGATATAGATACATATTAGACTGAACAAATTATTGTCAAGTGAGACATATATGTAAAGAATAAGAGAAAAATTTCTGTAAGAAATTTTTAAATACAAATTTATCCCTAGAGCACAAGCATAGAAAGATTTCATTCTGCCAGATAAAGTCAAGAAAGTCTCATAAAGTGAAGGCATCATGTGAAGATTTGAAGAAAGAGCAGGCATTTTCAGAGCTACAAATGAGAGCAGGCGTTACAGAAAAAAAGAACATGCACTGAAACTGTTCAAGAAACGACAAGGAGCTCAATATTTCTGGAGACAGGGACAAGCGCACTATAGAAGATAAGTTATAGCAGGTATAGACGCAAGATCAGAACATGAAGGGGCTTGTGACATGAGCAAATACATTTTCAATTACATCAAGTAATATCTGGGGAGCAATGAGAATGTTCTGATGAAATTTAAGAAGTGGAATAACATCCAAAGTGTCTCAGAAACTGCCTTTCTAAAGACAGCATCCTAGCTACAAGGATCAAGTTAAGGAGTCTTAATCTATTCAGGAAAATGTAGTTAAGTGCCAGAACTTGGGCCTGGCCATGGAGCTACAAAGGAGAAAAGAGTTATATGTGGACAGAATCTTAGTAGCCTGACCCCCTGTGCTCTGTCTTGGGAAATAGGGAATAAGTCATGCGATGCTATTCAACAGAAACACACACATGGTACTGGCAGCAGGAAGATTTGTGGCTGTGTGGATATAAAGTGGACCTCCTTTCTTGGTTTTCAAGACCCTATTCAAAAGTAAAATTCCAGAATGAGTTGGGGGTGGGAGTGGGGGTGTGTGTGTGAAATGGTGCAGCCCCTCCGGAAGGCAGTGTTGTAAACTTTGACCCAGTGTGATATTTTAATCACAGTCACCTAAGTTGGGCTCTCAGCAGACTGATGTTCCCTTTCATACTTGTCCTCCTGCCAGGTGTTGATGTGGTGCTGGTATGGTGGGCGTGGGCCAAGGGGAGGTTGACCCAGAACGCTGTGGCCAGTAAAGATAACTTCAAGCGCATAATATGCCACTATGACCAGAGAGCCACAATAAACCTTTTCACAAGTGGCGCCAATTCCAAGAATATTTAGATTAGTTACTGGAAGTAACATGCCTCAGATTCTCACTGCTCATCCATGAATGAAGTTTGATAGACTTTTTCTCAAATTTGCCAAGAATCCTAGGAATGTTTATGGCATCATCAACAATGATTTGTGAAGTAGGAAGAGACTTCTGAACCATAGTATAGATAGATAACAGATAGATAGATAAATATATAGATAGATAGAGATAAATGACCATGGTAAAGAAAGGACTGATTTTTTTTTTCTGTCTAGAAAATAGTACAAAATTGCTGTCATATTATGAGGTGATTTGCAGCCAAAAAAAAAAAAAAAAAAAACTGTAGAGGAAAAAAAATTATAATGGAGATTTGTCAGGCTGTAAATTAATAAAAATGTTAGATTATCGTTTGGGTTTTACATTACTGATGGCATTGCCAGCTTTTTCTGCTAGGTAATTTGTTTATTTACTTTCTCATATTTATAATATTTAATTATAATATAATATTTATATATTTAGTTTTATACCTATTTGTAATTGTGATCTTGTATTAAAAAATCCTCCTCAAAAATTATGTGAGCTTCAGGCCCCCAAAATGCTGTCATATTCCTCTTCTACCATCCTTGGCAAGAAGCAGAGACATGCAAAGAGAATTGCTCAGTAAGTGCTTAAGAAGAAGCAAGGGGAGGATTTAGAAAACTAAGGCTTAAGCTCAGTGAGGAAACGAGAGAGACATAGCATCTGCATCCTGTGGGGATAGTTGTTTGCAAGGCAAAATGAATTTAGAGAAGGAAAGATCCCCCAAAATATTTTCATCTCAGCTCTAATTGGTTCACTGTTGACAGTTTCTGTTTGTAGAAAATAATTTCGTAAAGCACTTTGGGATAGAAGTTGGTAGACACGAAGACTTCTGAGAAGAAGGAGGCTGTCTCGGATGAGAGAAAAAGAAAAAAAATAAAATGTTCCTTTTGTTTCTGATCCTAAGAGGATGAAAGGAGTGAAAGAAAAGAAACATGAAGAACAGGGAAGAGGATATGTGGGGAGGGGAAATGGGACAGATAAGATAGTAGAGAGAAGGTGGATTAGGAGGACAGGACAGAGAAATTTCTCTGCAATGTGGAGGCTAAAGGTTATTTTAAGAATGGTTAGATTCTATTTGAAAAAAAAATATGGTTAACAGCACTGAAATATATATCTGAATGCAGTTAAAGGGGAAAATTTTAAGTATAATATATGTTACTAGAATAAAAAATTTTAAAAATCTATGGAACTGCAAAACTCTGAACCCTAAGGTAAAGCCTACCATAAAACTGTGTTTTCATCAGTTGTAACAAATGTACCACACTTACGCAAGCTGTTAACAATAGGGTGGTTACATGGGAACTCTGTATTTTTTGCATGATTTTTCTGGAAACCCACAACTTCTCTATGAAAAAAAATATATATAGTTGCCATCATAAAAAGTGTTCTGCCCTTCACTCCTTCAAAGCAATCCTTTCCTGCTTGAACTGTCAGTAAATTCTATTCTATTCAAATAGTTGTTAAAAGCTTTCATTTTTATTTATCACAAAGAAGTTTTGCTGAAGGTTACATATGGATCAGAATAGATCATCCCAAAAAGAAGCAGGAGTCCAGGAGGCACAGAAGGCCACGAGCGTATCTGACCCTTGAGAACTGGCAGAAGTCTTGGGCTCTGGACTTTTGCAGGCCACTGAACTGAAGGATTTGAGACTATTTACCAGATCTTCATAGTTGGAGAATGTCTGAGTTATCCTCTTACCTCAGCAGCTTCCCTTGTCTGCCTCCTTGCTGGAAGGAAAACAGAGAGTCAGAAAGCAAGAGAAGGAAAGGAAAGGAGGGTAGTGGGAGAAAGAAAGGACAGGAGAGAAGTAGGAGGAGAGAAACAAGGAAGAATTACTGCTGAAGGAAAGGAAAGGAAAAGAAAGCAAAAGAGGTGTTAATCGACATTTGAATTTCTAATAATTATTTCCAACTCAAAAGTCCAATCTTCACCCTCTACTGAGTCAACGTGTGGAATCACCACCTGAGCCCAGATAGCCACTGAAGAAGGACCAAAGGATGAAGTGTGTGTTGATGTGGATTTCAAAGGAAGAATGTGCATGTGAGGATGAAAGAATGATATTCTTTAAAAAGCACTTAGTACATTTGACTTGAGCTTAATAGGGGCAGAAAAATCAGCAACTTCCAATTAAAAGACTAAAGAAAACAAGAATCTCCAGCTTAGAAAATCTAGTGAAGTCAGAATTGCACAGAAAAATGTTTATGATGATACCAGAGTTTTCAGAAGGCCTCTGAGGGAATAAGGAGCCATGGGCTATGAAAAAATAAAAGTGCATTTTTGAAAGATCACTCTGAGAGTTGTGTCAGATGAATCAAAAGGTAGCTGGTGTCGTTGTCTGTTGAAATAATTCCACTGGGAATGATGAAAAGCAGCAAGGGTAGAAGGAACTGGGTGAAAAGACATATAACCACAATTGAGGATATAAAATGCATGAAATCTGGGGCTATTTGGTTGTGAAAATCAAGAGAAGAAGAAGAGCTGGGGATGACTTTTCAATATCCAGCTTGAGCAATTTTTCCGATTTAGAAGATTACTTCCTAAAAGGGGAAAATGCAAGAACTGGTCAGAGGAGGGGGGCGGGGGATGATGCTACTGGCATTTTGGTCTCTCTCCAGCCCACACATGAGCTCGTTACTAAAGGACCAAGCAGGAAACCATTATTGCACCACAGCATCAGAATTCCTGATCTGGATTTCACCTCTTCTCCATTTCAGCAACCTGCTTCCTTGGCCACATCCTGAACTTTTCCAATATCCTAAAATGTGCCACTTCTAACATGTTTGACTACACCAAACACTCTGAGTTTCCAGTGTCCAATCATGTATGTAATCTCTATTTACTCCCATATAACTACAGACTATATCTCCCAATATGACTCTAAAAACAGCACCATGCTTTCCTTCTAATGTAATTCTATAAGAATTTGTGATTATTTTATATGAAATCAGATCTCCCCACTACAAAATGAACTCCTAGAGGGCAGTCAGGTAACCTACTTATACTTAGCTAGAGCCTGGAACATTCTAGCAAACAATAATATTTGCCAGCGTTGCCTGTTATTAAAACACTCTAAACAACCATTCAAGGTGTTTAAATTATCTTGTACAAGGACCTATTTCATAAATCTTTTTTATACTTTGTTTGGCTTTGTATGATTCACTCACTTGATGTGTGCTGTGTATTAAATGTGGAAAAAGCTACCTCGTATATCTCAAGGTCTTTTGTTAGAATCCATTGTGATACTTTAAGAACTCTAAAAAAGTGGAATAAGATACTATGAGTAAATAAAAATAACTCCGGATGGCCAAAAATATGTACCTGTCGGGTCCTACTATTTATTGCAAGAATACAAGCTCATTGATCCTTTTTATAGCATTATGTAACTCAGACTTCTGATTTACTTGCTTTAGATCTGGAGGCATAAATTTCTTTTTCCATTTGCACAGCAAGATAGAACTGTGAGTACAAATACAGTAAAATGTGTGTTGATTTCCACAGTCTCTAGATAGTCCCCTAGAATTTTTCCATAGTCTCTAGAATTTTTAATTCTGAGCAATTCAAATCTTTGTTGGACTTCCTTCTTAAAAAGACTGATGCCTTTAGGAAAATGTTTGCTCTCTGGCTTTCTGAGGTATTATTCCTTTATAGCCCTCAGAATGGAGGGCAATGGAAATAGCAGAATGGAGACCCACATAGAGGAAACATATCTTAATTTTGCAGAGCCAGAAATGTGTGACTAGTTGGCTGACTCTCATTAACCTACAGCAAAATTGTTAGGGTGTTCAAGTGATTGGTTTTTCTACATCACCCACATTTGTGAATAAGCAAATGGAACTTTCCATTAACTTTTGAGTATAGTGCTGAATTCTTATTTATGAAGAAAGATGTACATAGAACAATATAACAATGAATCCCACAGACCTTTTGTGGTCTATAAGACTCTTGCATATGTAAAATCTCATGAAGTCTCTCCAGAAACCTTTTGAGTTAGGCAGGGTTGTAATTGTGGACTCTTTACAAGAGACTTGGTTAAGATAACATGAATATATAGTAGGGACGATGATATGTCAACCGTTATCACTAAATCTATTTGGGATTGAGAAGACTCCATCAATAAATTGTTTAATTACAGCACTGACACAGTCCTGATGGAGTCATAGGAATAGTGCAATCAGAGTGGGTGATAGTACACGGTGTGTTAGTTTGAAGCTGTTATGTACTCCAGAAAAGTCCATGTTCTTTTAATCTGTTCCTGTGGGTACAGACCTGTTGTAGATGGGACCTTTTGGCTAGGTTATTTCAAACAAGATGTGACCTACCCCATTCAAGGTGGGTCTTAATCCTTTCACTGGAGTCCTTTATGAGAGAAAAAAGACAGAAAAATGCAAAGAGCTCCGAGAAGCCAAGAGATAAAGACACACCCGCAGAAACTGAGAGAGCCACTGAAGGCAGAAGCTGAAAGCAATGATAACCAGGAAAGAAGAACCAGCAGACACTGCCATGTGCCTTCCCATGTGACAGAGGTGTCCCAGATGCTAGAAGCCTTTCTTCAAAGTCCAGGTGGCATCCTGTTGCTGCCTTAATTTGGACATGTTCATGGCCTTAGAATTGTAACTTGTAAGCTAATAAATCCTCATTGCTAAAAACCAACCCATTTCTGGTATTTTTAGCAAACCGCAACACTATTGATGGATTTGTGATTATTGTTAATTGTAGTATTTTGTATCTTTTCATCCTTTTAAGTGGACAGCAAATAAAATGTCTGCAACGAACACAAAATGTTTTACCTATTGGTATAAAAAATGTATGAACAATGGGATTGGATAAACCTGGATATACATCTCCACAATATTAGTTATTAGCTTTATATCTTTGGAAAATTTGCTTTCTCCCTACAAGATACTGTTTCTTCATTTTTATAATGGTGATAATGTTGTTACATTGTAGGGTGGTTATGAAAATTAAGAGAAATAGCATGTATAAAGTGACAAACACAGGGTTAAGAAATGTTAGTCTTCTTTCCCTCTGCCTGCCCCACTACAGAAAGCATCAGGTTTGAAATTTGAATGACTTTCTAATTACACATCTAATATTTCCTCTCCTGTATTACACTGACCAAATTACACAAGCCTGTTATATGTGGACAATCCAAAATATGGCAAATTTCAAGGAGACCCAGCACAGTGCAGACCTAAAAATATCAGGTACGTCATTCAATTAACATTGGTTTCCCAGGTGAATTGGAGAGAACCAATGCAGGTTCTAGAACAACCTCTCAATGACTGTCCTGAACCAAAATGAAGCATTTTGTTATTATAATTTATCTAGTTCTGGTCTTTTCTCATGAAAACAGTGGATCAGTATTTTTGACATCAAATGAGATAGTTCAACAATTAATTAAACTTTAATGAAGCAAATGTGTCACTCTTGCCCAGTTCAGCTGACTTTTTGTAAAACAATCAGCAGTATTTTATAATGGTGTCTGACATTTCGGTGTGAATCTAAAATAACAATAATTACTTGTATATGAGTAGTTAAATATGTATTTGGTTTTGAAAAGAAGGCAAAAATACTGAATAATACCTGGAAAAAGGAGATCATGTTACACATTTGAAAATACTGTGAAATGCAGGCAGTCCTTGCTTTGCATGGTTTTGCTATGCTCCCATTTTAGTTACCACAGCTTAGTTAAGTAACACCAGTCCTCAGAAATATGGTCCAAAGTGTGAGTAAATGGATGGAGTACAAAATCCACTGCTATAGCTCTTCAGTCCACAAATCACTACGTACATAAGAGATACACATCATGGTGAGCGACCAGTTGCATTGGTTCTTTCGAAGCTTGTTGATTTGTCCCTGATCATTTGTTAATTACTTCATGCACAGAGAGCAAAGCATGTAATTTTGCATCCTCCTTGTCTCCCACACATAAACCAACGTGGAATTTGAAAAAATTGAATAAACAAAAGAGGAAACTGGCAAACAAAGATGAAAGAAAAGATGCATTAAAGAAACTGAAAGTGGTCATGATCAAAGTGAAATTTGAATCAAACACAAATGGGATCATTGAAGAAATAACTGACTGTGAGAATGTTGGCACCACTGACACTGAAGAGACTTTCTGTATGCAGCCAGAGGTACGCAGTGAAGATCAACTTACTCACATACGTGAGAGACATGGCTGTGATGAAAAGAACAAGGGTGTCCTGGGGGGAGTGAAAGAGGCAAAAAGCAAAGCTAAACAAAAACAAACAAACAAAAAAATCCTTCACATTAAGGAGCACTTGGAGCTATTTAATGACATTGAAAGCACAAGGGATAAAATGCTGGAACTTGATACAGACTTGAAAAGGGGAATGACGTTTTGCCATGGCACAGAAAAATATTTGCTCTGTATCGTCAGTTATGCAACAACAAGAAGGCATGTACTATTCAAGCTACTGGATTAATCTTAAGTATTTTTTACAAAGGAATAAAATTCTTTAATTCTCAATGTTTTTAAGTTTTAAATTCCATTATACAAAATATTAGTTTTCTACTTTCATTTTCTTATACATTTATAACCGATGGTGAGACTTCTAATTATTTTGACAAAATTTTTAAATGTCATGGGAAAATCAGAATATTTCCCATTGATTATTAAGATTCCATTGCACGGACTCAGTTAACATGGTCATTTTTGTGGTACTGCACTACTGTACCAATTGAAGACTGTTTATATTAAAACATTGAAAAGTAGTAAAAGGAACCTGTGTCTTGATTTTATTTTTTAGACAAAAGAGATTAATGAATTTAGGGAATACTTTTTTCTTTTCCCCCAGGACTCATGAGAAATCCAAATATATACTCGAGTATTTTCACATGTTTTCATTTCCTCATGATGATCAAATGGTTTAATTGAGGCAGGAATTCAAATGTAATTTTTCTGTTTAAATTAAAATAATTTTGGAGCTTGGAAATAGAGAAATAAGCCGGCCTTTTATTTGTGAATATGGTCATTTCTGTTTCAATGCTTTTCCCAACCAGAGTTCATTCAACCTTTTAGCAGCACATATGTCCACGAATGCAGTTGAATACATAAGGAGCTAAAGCCCACACAATCAGCACTGATTAGCTTTGAAAGTTTAAAGCCTGTTACAGAATCTACTGATCAAGAATTCTTCATTGTCTTTACTTCAAGGCCATAGGTTGAATATTTTACTTGGCTATTAAGGAAGCAAAACTGAAGGAATGTCACCACCTTGTTTACTTCCTGGTGGTTTGTTCTGATTTTCCATTCATAAAAGGAGATATCACATTCCCTGCTCCCTCCTTTTTGTGACCATCTCAACATAGCTTTCTGGATTTGCTCTGATGCCTCGATCCCAAGGTTCAATGGAGCGTCTCCCCTCCACCCCCACCCTGTTTTAAAGGCATGCCATAACATGGGAAAAGGAAGAGGTTAATTTCCACAGCTTTTTCTTTTCTTTTTTTTTTTTTTTTTACTAATTTTGGAACACATGTGAGCCACACTCGAAGGCTTCCAGAATTAACTCAGAGGTAATTTGAGTTAATGCAGAGATCTTAAGTTTGGGGTAGAGATAGAGCTTGACAAGTAATGTTGGTCACTGTTCTCGTGACCTATGTTAATTCAAGTTAGGATGATCAAGTACCGTACAACACAAAAGTTAATGGCTTAACACAGTAAAAGTGTATTTGTTTCACTGAATTTAGAGTCCAGTGGGCCCATGGCAGTTGAGAAGGTTTGGGGTAGCTGTTGAGGTTCCCAGGCTTCATCCAGCTGTAGGCTCACCCCTCTGTGTGACCAGCTGATGGTTCAAGAAGGGATAAGGCACCCCTGCTCTTTACTGCCTGGGCCTGCAGACGACCCCCCTTATCTCTACTCAGATATGTGGTGAGAATTAAGTATATGACCTCACAATGTGCAAGGGTCTGGAATGCAGTCTTTCGATATGTCCAAGGAAGAGGGGAAGCAGACACTGGTGGACACTCTCATCTTGCTGGGTGGCCTTACTGAGACACAGGTTAGTTACATGAAAATAATCATAGGCCCTGTGGGGCCAGCTACCTAATTTGTGAGGCCTGGTGCAAAACACAAATACAGGGCTCCTTGTTCTAAAAGCAGAAAACTAGGGATGATAATGCCATTGTCATAGGGTGTTTCTAATACATTTTTATATGACAGTTTAAAAAGTAATAAAACAGAAAATCATTTCCTTTCTTCCCTGGAATCTCTCTTGATGTAGCATGGTGTTTGGTATTTGCTAATCTGTATTTGCTTCCCTGGGGCATGGGGATTCTTGCAGGGCTCCCAGGTGCTGGCCCAGGAGTCAGTGTGATATGGGACTCTCCAGCAGCTGGGTTCCCCCTTCCTCTGATGACTCAGTTGAATGGATGCATCTTGCATGACCAGGTTGTGGGTGATTGCCCCCTCCCATAAGCAATACTCCCTAGCCCTTGGCAGATGGTGACCCCCAAGAGATTGCACCCTTTGCACAGGGGCATGCTCAGCATGTGGGTGGGCATGGGCGAGAGCCTTACCCCCACTGAGTTGCTTGCCCAGCTGGGCTGGGGCTGGCTGCCACCATGCACTGTTCTGAGATCCTCTCAAGTGTGCACACCATCTATGCCTAGGCCCCTACTAGGGACAGAGGGTGATGGCAGAATGCAAGTCCCCCACTGACAGTTGGCCCAGGAGGAGAGTGACAGCAGTTGTGGGGCTGGGGATGAAGAGAGAAGTCGGGCAAACAGCTGAGAAGAGCTGAGAACCCACCTTGGGGAGGCAGGGAAGTGATGAGAGGCAAGATTGACGGGGCATCAAGGCTCCATGCCACCAGCACTTGTTCCACTGGCCCACTGGACTTCACTTACAAACCACAGATTCAAAGATAAAGTTATAAAAGTGTCACGACAACTGCAGAGCATAAATCCCAACTGCCAGGCTCTTCTGAGCACACCGTCCCATAGCACTGCACTGGTCACAGCTGGCAAAGCCAACCCTGCATAGACCATGTCTATTTACGATCTGAGAAGCCCCCAAGTTAAGTCCTCGTAGGCTCTGATGTACCCTCAGTCCCCTTTTCCCATGCATCATACTGAAGGGTCTCTATACAGGGGGTAGGTCTACCAGGGGTTAGAACATAGGCATCCTTCCAAAATCAGGAGTGGATGTTTGTCCCTTTGCCTTTGATAGTGTCATTTCCTCTTTCTGAAATGATTCTTCTTGCAAAGCCTTTTTTTTTTTAGTTTTTTTTTTTTTAATTAAATTCAGTTTTATTGAAATACATTCACACACCATACAATCATCCATGGTATACAATCCACTGTCCACAGTACGATAACATAGTTATGCGTTCATCACCACAATATATCTCTGAACATTTTCCTTACATCAGAAAGAACCAGAACAAGAATAAAAAATAAAAGGGAAAAAAGAACACCCAAATCATCCCCCCATCCCACCCCATTTGTCCTTTAGTTTTTATCCCCATTCCTCCACTCATCCATACACTAGATAAAGGGGGTGTGATCCACAAGGTCTTCACAATCACATTGTCACCCCTTGAAATCTACATTATTATATAATTGTCTTCAGGAGTCCAGACTGCTGGGTTGGAGCTTGGCAGTTTCAGGTACTTACTTCTAGCTGTTCCAATACATTAAAGCCTAAGAGGTGTTATCTATATAGTGCGTAAGAATGTCCACCAGAGTGACCTCTCGACTCCATTTGAAATCTCTCAGCCACGGAAACTATTTCGTCTCATTTTGCATCCCCCTTTTGGTCAAGAAGATACTCTCAGTCCCACGATGTCGGGTCCACATTCATCCCCAGGAGTCATACTCTGCGTTGCCAGGGAGATTTACACCCCTGGGAGTCGGGTCCCACGTAGGGGGGAGGGCAGCGAGTTCACCTGTCGAGATGGCTCAGTTAGAGAGAGAGAGGGCCACATCTGAGCAACAGAGAGGTACTCAGGGGGAGACTCTTAGGCACAACTACATGCAAGTTTAGACTCTCTTGCAAAGCCTTTTTGTACATCAAAGAATTATTTCTCCATTACCTCTTCCTCAAAGCCCTCCCTGATGGCTCTAGAGAGAAAGAACTCCTCCCTCCAACTGGGTGATTTACCACAGTTGATAGAGTACACATCCAAGTCACCAAGGGGCATTTTTCAAACTGTCCGCTTACCCCCATCCTCCACACTGAAGATTTAGGCATGACAGGCCCATATAGATTGATAAATTTCTCAAGACTTTTCTGATAATTAGTCTCTATCTTTCATCAAAGTCTATGCTTTAATGCCTGGAGTTGAAACAGACACTTTCTTCCATGAATATTATGTATGTTTTCCATTACATTTGGGCACTGGCTGATATCTCCAATGTTGCACACACCTTCTGCAAAGGACAGGTTCTTAGTCATCTTTATTTTCCCGTGACACATATACCCTTATCTAGTACATAGTGGGTGCCCAATAAATATTTGTGATTTAAATCAATGAATTTAGATTAACATAAATTTTGGTTTAGGAAACTTCAACACAGAGCATGTGAATAAGGACGTATCACAGTCTATTGTATCTTGTCCAAATACCTGGTATTGCTTTAGGATGAAAATGGATTCTTGAGCCCTGCCTAAGATTAAATGAGTCATTCTTTCTGTTTGGGGAAGAAAGCCAGCATGGAAATCAGTGTTTAAGGAACTTTGTTTTTTACAATCTGCCTCCTGTAAAGAGGCATAAAAGCTGGATCCTGTTGGTCTCTCTGTGTGCTTTTTGCTGGTGTTTTCTCTCTCAGTCCACTTTCTGTTGGCTTTTACAGGATTGAAATGATTCTGCATCCACTTGACTAGAATGGCAGTTTTGAAGTTTCTGGGTCCCCAAAGCCAGATTCTACAAATGTTTGCATATGTTCTTAACTCAGAGTGTTTAGCCAATTGACTGTAGCACCTGCCCTGGAGATGGTAAATCCCCTGTGGTTAGCACCAGCTCCTGCAGTTCCCGTAAAGCCAAGCTGGTTTCATTGCCTCCCACTGAGCTATGCCCACAAAACATTCATCAGGAAGAGCATTGGACTGATACCACTTTCCCTTTTAATTAATCAACTGAAATAGGCACATGAGCCAGAAACTCTTAATAATAGGAGATGGGCTTTGAAAAAAATGGCTCAAAAATGATAAATTACAATATTACAATACATTTTCATAAAGCTGGAGGTTGCTGTAAGAATAGCATGGTGAATCAGCCAAGTTAGGTATTTATGATGCTCTCACTCATTGTCATATGCCATTTTCCTTAACAGAAGTAATTGCTATTTTTTTGCTGCCAGTTCAAAGTCCTTTGAAACTCACCGACAGAGTGGAGCATTCTTTAATTAATTCCATCTAGCCTTGACCACTTCTTGCATCTCTTCAATTGTTATAGTTTAAGTTTCTTCTTTTCTGAGTTAAGATAATTTGCACTCATTTGTAATAAAAACAATGTAATGCAATGCCACATGATTTTACATAAAATACATGTAGTTTGGCTATTGCTTATTATTCCCCGACACTGTTATATGCTTTATATACGTTATACCAGTCAATCATTGTAATAAATCAGTGGCATTGTTGCTATTTTATGCCTGAGGACACTACAGTTTAGAAAGTTGACCACTCACAGAATAATTATCAGGGCAGTTTGATATACATGCAGATTCTGGGAAAATAGAAGGAAGCTACTAAACCATAAGATCACAAAATGAGGCCTAGGAATCTCCATTTTTTCAAATATACTGAGTGGTTCACAGTCATAATAAACACTGAGATCCACTAAAATACATTGTGTTTAAGTGTTGATTTGGTTTCCTCCACTAGACTTCAAGTTTCTAAAAGGAAAATAACAACATGCTCCCTTATCTGTTCCCAGTCTTTCAATTATTACTATAAGATATTTTGTACCATATACAGAGACAGAATAAGGAATATTCTAGTACTAAAACATGAGGTTTGGGGTCACTCAGAAAGGATCACTTCGATGTACTTCCAACTTAACACCTTAATACGTGGAACCAGAATTTATTTATTTTGAAGAACGAGATGACTATTAGCATAAACACATTTAGGGAAAGGCTAATGTCTTCCTTTACACATCCTGTGAATGAAAATTTTAAGGCCTCCAGGGGCTGTGCAAAAAGATGGAAGGAGAGAAACTGCTAGCCAGTCATGGGTGAAGTCATTTCTCATTTTGGGATGGGGGAATAAATTAGACAAAGGGCTCTGAAATTTCAGTTAAAACACACATACATTCACATTCATATATACACAAAAACTCGAACACATGTTTACACACATACTAATGCACAAAATACAAACTTTAAAATCTATACATGTTTCACACATCCAACTTACTAGCTGTGCAAGCTTAAGCAATTTATTTAACTTTACTCACTTTTTGTTTTCTTATCTGTAAAACAAAGTGCTAGTAAAATAACTCAGGGTTGTTGAAAGAGTCAAGTGATATAAATGGTGCAGATGCTTTGCTCAGAGTAGCACATAGGAAGTTTTCAGCTAATTGTCTACATCAAAAGCACTGTATAAAAGTTTTAAATTATTCAATAAAATTCTATTTCCAAAGTATCTTTTGCTCACACTCTAACCCTTTGCTAATTTTTCCTTCATAGAATTTATCATTATTTGATATTTCTTGTTTAATTCCCATCCCTGTGGTATCCTTTGTTCATGAAACATTTGAAGAATCAAAGAAAAGTGACCCTTCATGCAGATAAACAGATTACCTTTATCTCCCTAACAAGAAAGTTGTGATTTTGTGTGGAGAGCATTGTGGTGTGTTACACTATTCAGATCCAGGGACTGAGGACTACCGGCTGCTAAATCGCAATCAGGGAAACAAAGTTTTGTTTCCTTTCATTTGGTGCCAGACCTAAGAATTATTGGAAAGAAAGTTTATTAGCTGTTTGAAAGACTTTTCCAAAACCTGTGCATCTAATTCTTCATAATTTCCTGGGAACACTACTCCAACACTTTAGCTACCCCAAATTTATCCAGTTCCCAAAAGACTGCACCCAAGCTGACTGCAATACAAGTTCCATGGTGCTGTTAGCTGAGATAAGAAAGTTTCTAGTCCCATTAATAGTCATTCAATATTAGGAAGTTCTCTATAAGATGTACTAGGCTAAAAACACACAGGTTTTAATGGTGGAATGTGAAACACTATTTTGAGTATTGGAGGGGGATTATTTCAGGAGCTAGAATCTTTGCTATGTACCTATCCCTCAGATATCACTATGTAGATGGTCATACCATTTTTATTACTGAAAAGAATTCTGTTTCCCTTTCTTACGCTACTACAGGTCATTTTATGCTGCATCTCTAGTTCTTCTAATGAGTTTTAAAAGGCATCTCTTCCTTTTCATCTTGGTTATTCTTCATTATTTTAGAGTGTGTTGAGTCATGTGAAAAAGAAAATTAGCACTGAGGCCTAGCCAATCTGCTTGAAGACAGAAAGGAGATGGAAAGATTTTAAGGGGTTAAATTAATGAAGGATATAGTAAAAGAATAAACAGAGGCTGGAAGACAGATTCTGGGCCAATTCCAGTGTTCTGAGGCTGCAGAATGACTCATGTGAACAGAAAATGGACTATTCTCTTGTTCCAGTGTTCATACAAGATCACTGTAACACTTAGTAATCAGTGAAGAGGAATGATGTCATCAACATGGCAATGTAAAGAGATACTGAGAACTACTCTCCAGAGATTCAAAGAAAAAAAAGGACAATTCTGAATGTTTGAAACTCTGGAGGAGGATACAGACTGGAGAAGGACCCTGCAGATGCCAAATTGAAGAAATAGGAAAAAATAGTTGGTAGGAAACTTCTGTTCTAGACCAGCTGGTCCTCACTCAGTCTCATGTGAGAAAGGCACAGAATCAGCAGGCAGGACCCCTCCCACCAGGGACACAGATTTTAAAATCACTTATGGCAGTGAGACCTGCTCCTGCTGTTTGAAGACCCAAGGGACAGGGGAAGACATTTCAAGGCCCAATTCAGTGAAGGACAAAGGGACTGAGAAAACATGCACAGAGTTGTGTTTCCAACCCTGGGTCTGAAAACTTTTCCTACCCTTGAGGCTATTTCCTTATCTTGGGGATGGCTAGAGAACTGTGTCAGCTGAGGGAGTACTCTGCCATAGGTGTAGCCCCACATCAAGCCAGATTTTGGTCAGCAAAGTGAGGGCATAGGAATCCCACAGTTTCAGCTCACCTGTGGAGACACAGCCTGTGCTCGGAGGCAAAGCAGCCTCTGAGGATGATTAAGTTACCGAACAGCACCATTGCTGGACTGTCCAGAAAGTGCAAGGGAATGAAAACACTTTTAAAAAGATGTTCCAGACCCTTTATTAGGACCACAGGAGCTCATCTACATGCCTGGTTTTGGCTGACAAATATGGACAACCCAACTATCAAAACAGGGCTCTAAAACAAACCCAGGTCTTGCTGACTGGCAGAAAACAAAGCACCACTGGAATCCAGCAGATCTATATTACTACACAAAGTGAACTTGCTGGGGTGCCCAGTGCTTACCTCCCATCCTTGTGACAGGCCATGGTGGGTGCCTGATTTGGGGGTAAGTCTGTGGGCAAAGCCAATGTAAAAACTGGCCAGCAAGAGAAACAAATAAATATATAGATCAAAGAAAACAAACTAGAAAACCCAAGGAAAAAGAGAGGAAACAACCTCCAGAATATGCTAATCAAGAAAATCAGATACCTAAACAGCAAAACTTCATAAGCCGCACCAGGAAACATGAACATATGGCCCAGTCAAATGAACAAATTAACACCTCAACTGAGATTCAAGAGTTTAAACAACAAATTAGAGATGTTCAAACAAATATTCCAATTCAAATCAGCTAGTTGAAAGAAAATGTGACAAAAGAGATGAAGGATATAAAGAAGGCACTGGGTGACCATAAAGAAGAATTCATAAGCTTGAGAAAACAAATGGCAGAACTTACGGGAATGAAAGGCACAATAGAAGAGAGGAAAAACACAATGGAGACATACAACAGCAGACTTGGAGAGGCAGAAGAAAGGACCAGTGACCTAGAGGACAGACCATCTGAAATCCTACACACAAAAGAACAGATAGGGAAAAGAATGGAAAAATATGAGCAGGGGCTCAAGGAACTTACTGACAGCATAAAATGCATGAATTTATGTGTTACATGTATCCCAGAAGGAGAAGAAAAGGGAAAAGGGTCAGAAAGAATAATAGAGGAAATAATGAAAAATTCCCAACTCTTAAAAAGACATAAAATTAAAGGTCCAAGAAGCACAGCATACCCCAAACAGAATTGATCCAAATAAAACAACTCCAAGACACTTACTAATCAGACTGTCACATGTCAGATACAAAGAGAGAATTCTGAGAGCATCAAGGGAAGAGCAATCCATCACATATAAGGGAAGCTCAATAAGATGAAGTGTGGATTTCTCAGTAGAAACCCTGGAGGTGAGAAGCTACTGGTGTGGTATATTCAAACTACTGAAAAAGAAAAACTGCCCACCAAGAATCCAATATCTGGCAAAACTGTCCTTCAAAAATGAGGGGGGGGGGTGGATAATATATTTACAGTTAGACACTGAGAGAGTTCTTGAACAGGAGACCTCCTCTACAAGAAATACTAAACTGAATGCTACAGATAGATAGGAGAAAAACAGGAGAGAGAGGTTTGGAGGACTGTAGAAATGATGATACCAGGAGATAGAACGAGGGTTAAGATTGGGCATTTGATGCAGAAGGAGGACAGAATATTGAACAGGATTGATTGTATAGATCCAGAAATGGACAGCACAATGCCATGTGATGGTAGCACAATATTGTAAGTACACTGAACAAAGGTGACTGTTAGTACAGTTCAAAGATGAAGGTTAGGGGCATATAGGACACCAGAAGGAAAGATAAAAGATAAATTCTGGGATGGTGTAACTTAGTGAAGCCTAGAGTGGTCAACAATGGTGATTAAATGCACAACTATAAGAATGTTTTGCTTGAGGGAGAACAAATAAATGTCAACTTTTCAAGATGTTGAAAATGGGATGGTATTGGGGAAAATAACAATCAATGCAAACTAGAGTCTGTAGTTAACAGTAACATTGTAATATGCTTCCATTAATTGTAACATAGGCAATATACCAAAGCTAAATCTCTGTAAGAGAGGTATATAAGGGAAAGGTATGAGATTCTTGGCATTGTGTTCTTGTCTGACATTTTTATTGTATTTTACTTTAATTTTATTTTTTCTTTCGTTGCTTTTTAGTTGTCATTTTTCTTTCTTTCTTTTTCTTTTTTCCTTTTTTCCTTTTTTTTCTGTTTTTGCCTCTTCCTCTTTCTTTGTGGATGAAATGGAAATATCCTCATAATTAGTGGTGGTGAATGTATAACTATGTGATTGTACAGGGAACCATTGATTTCTTACTTAGGAGGGAATTAAGGTGTTTGAATAAAACTGTCTAAAAAATAAACAGAGGGATGCAAGGTCTGGAGAAAATGTAACTAATCACCATTAGTGAGGTAGTAGAATGATGCAGCCCATCTGGAGGGCAGTGTGATTGTTCCACAGGAAGCTAAGCATTGTGTTACCATATAGTCCTGCAACCCTGTTATTGGGTGTATACTTGGAAGAATTGAAAAGAGGGACTGGAATGGACATTTTCACAGTGGGGTTTATGGTGGAATTATTCACAATTTGCAGTGGACAGAGGTGGCCTAAGGATACATAGACTTAGGAATGGAATGGTGAACTGCGGTTTATGTATACAATGGAATACTGAGCTGCTAGGAGAAGGAATGAAGTTGTAAGGTATGCAAGTAGGTGAATGGACATTGGGTGAAATAAACCAGAAATGAAAAGACAAACATTATAATGCCTCATTAATGTGGACTAACTATAATGTGCAAACTCTTGAGAATTGAACCTAAGAGGATAGGATATCAGGGGAGGGCTTATTGCAAAGGTTTCAAGATTGTAAGCTCTTACAGAAGTTACATCTATTCCTGAGTAGTAATGGTTTTTTCTAAATTCTGAGATGCTGAGCTCTTTGTGTATAACCTTTTTGGTCCCTTGAACTTAGGGTATCTGCATGAAACCTGAGACTCAGAGCCAGAGTTTGGCAGCTATGAATGCCAGCATTACCTCATACAGCAAATGTTTGAGTCTGAAAAAGAAATCAGACTTCAATTAGAGATATGAACGAAACGGACTTGGTTAGGAGTAAGGTAAATCAGACTAAAGGGTAAAGGATGATATTGACAGGGTTTTAAAACTTCAACTTCTGTGTAAGACCAAAGGAAGGGATGTTTATTAGGTGCAAAATCTATAATTTTTGTAATACACTATCTAATTTAACTTGTATGATCAGTTTATTCAAACATCATAATTACATGGAACTTTGAATATGGTAGGAAATCTGGTTGGTTTGTACAGGTTAGTATGAAGCCCCAGTGCATCCCAGAGTAATCTGGGCAGAGAATAAAAATTAATTTGCAAAGCCCCTTGAGGGACTGAAGGAAAATGTGGAAATATTAAAATTCCCCACCTGGGGAATTACAGATATTCTCACAAACACGGGGAACTACCAGTTTAGAAGACCAAGCCCTCAGTCTTGGGTCTTGTCCTTATGAAGTTTGTTACTGCAAAGGAAAGGTTAAGCCTACTTATAATGGTGCCTAAGAGTCATCCCCAGAGAACCTCTTTTGTTGCTCAGATGTGACTCTCCCTCTAAGCCAACTCTGTAGGTAAATTCCCTGCCTTCCCCACTTCTTGGGACATGACCGTTAGGGGTATAAATCTCCCTGGCAATGTGGGACATGACTCACGGGCATGAGCTTGGCCATAGCATTATGATATTGAGAAAGCCTTGCTGGACAAAAACAGGGCAGAGAAATGAAACAAAATAAAGTTTCAGTGGATCTCAAATAGAGTTGAGAGGTCATTCTGGAGGTTATTCTTATGCATTATTTAGATATCACTTTTTAGTTTTTAGTGTATTGGAATAGCTAATAGGAAATACCTAAAGCTGGTGAACTGCAATCCATTAGCATTGATTCTTGAAGACGGTTGTACAACTATGTAGCTTACATGGTGTGACTGTGTGATTGTGAAAACCTTGTGGCTCACACTCCCTTTATCCAGTGTATGAACTGATAAGTAGAAAAATGAGGACAAAAATAAATGAGTAATAGGGAGGGATGGGAGTCATGGAATGTTTTGGGTGTCCTTTTTCACTGTAATTTTTATTCTTATTCTTTTTTTAGGGTAATGAAAATGTTCAAAAATTGATTGTGGTTATGAATGCACAATTATATAATGGTATAGTGAACAATTGATTGTACACTGTGGATGACTGTGTGGTTTGTGAATATATCTCAATAAAATTGAATTAAAAAATAATGAGTTTGGAGAAAATATTAATTATGAATGAACTAGCTATCAGTCAATTATTCTAAATAAAGACACTTTCATATGCTGATTATGTAAAAGGCATTGTTCTACATGCTTCATACATATTAGCTTATTTTTATTTTGTCACCGATTTTATGAGATGAGTAGCAGTGTTTTTCTTCATTTTACACATGAGGAAAAATGCAAACGGAGGTGTCAAGAAACTTACTCAAAGGTACAGAGCTAGAAAGTAGGGGAAGCAGTATTCTAACACAGGTAGTTCAGTCTGTGCTTTTTTATAGATTAGTATGATTGCCCTCAATTATAATAAATCACATATATTTGAAGGCATACATGGCATCTATAATATCTGAGGCACACTATATAATTGAAGCAAGTTAATTTCAAAGCATGTGCATTCAAACAGGTTTGATTAAATCAAAGCAGGTGTTCTACAACATTATTTGTAGTAGGATTGTCAATTATAATTAAAATCTTTTGGTCAATTGCATAAAAATAACACATTTCAAGGCTCTGTGTTGGTATATCCATGGTTGAAGTGTCCTCCTACCTGCCAATCAATATGAGAGTCAGGAAAAGAACATCATCAAAGGGGAGAATTTGAATCAAAAGACAAATAGTGTTTCTATGTGCCTCAGAGGTACGTAGTTCCTCAACGATTTGTCCATCTGAGGATCAGATCCCATGATCCAATGTCAGGATCAAAACTAGAACCTAAGTTCAAGGGAAGGGCCCTAGACTGGATTCTAGAATATAAGTTCATCCTTGGAAGACATTTTCTGCCTCTAATCAGCCAAAATCATGTCTGGATGCTAAAGTGCCACTGATAATTTGGTAAGGCCTTTGCTCAGATCAAATTTAATTTCATCAACATAAATAAAATGAGTTTTCTGCTTGTGAATTACTGTACTGCATGAAATAATACAGTCAATTTTTACCAAAGTCAGAGAATTTTGGGGAAATATTTCAATAAAAACAGTTTATATGATAGGCAGAATAATGGCTGCCCCAAAGTCCACACATCGTTTCTGGAACCTGTGAATATGTTATGTTATATGACAAAGGGGCAAGAAGTCAGCATATAGAATTAAACTTTTTAATCAGCTGATCTTATGATAGGGAAATTATCCTGTATTTTGCAGGTTGGCCCAAGGTTATTACAAGGGTCCTTAAATGTGAATGAGAGAGATAATTAGAACATTAGAAAGTAAGAGGAAGATGTTTCTGGGGCAGAATGATCAGACAGAAACAACCCTGCTGATTTTGAAGATGGAAGAAGGGGATCATGAAACAAGGAATACAGAGTGATCTCTGAAAGATGGAAGAGGCCAGAAACACAGATTCCCTATAGATACTCCAGAAAGGAACACAGCCTTACTTATTCCTTGATTCTAATCCACTGAAAACCACAAACCACTTCAGATTTCTGACCTCTATAAATGTAAGATAATGAATTATGTTGTCTTAAGCAAATAAACGTGGTAATTTGGTACAGCAGTGATAGGCAGCTAATACAGGTTATTTGGCTCATGCAAGCTTCAATTTGGGGGACTTGATGATGAGGGGCCCCCAGAAAAGAAAACCAGCCATCCTTTAAGTTGGTTGTTATGACATTCATTATTCTATATGTCCTCAGATTCATGCCTCACCCTTTACCTGAGTCACTTGGTGGCCAAGGGGTTAATCCTACAAGTCAAATTTCCCCAAATCCTCTGTTGGCTGATTTTCTGCAGGGTTCAGCCAATGAGGCACTAGCCAGAGTTTTGCTGTGAGGGCAGGAGGAAGGGAGAAGCCAGGGGTTTTACCATCCCTTCTCTCTACCTCAGATGGTGTATCTGACTTGGTCTTCTTTGTTTCTCAGCTACCACTGTAGGGGGTTGGCTCTGCCATGGCACGTGGACTTTACACTTTTCCACATGGGCCATGTCGTCAAGGTTTGGCCACAGTCTGATCTGATTCTTGACAGAATGACTTGCAATTCCTCCTGAAGAGAGAGGCCCGGTAAGGAGTCATGGCATGGCAATTTCCTATCCATGCTTTTCTGGCAGATGACTGCAAGGCTATTTCACATGTATCTCCCTAGTTTCAGTTGAAGGCAGCACTTTCTCCTGCCCCCCACCTTAGGGTGCAGCTGCAGGCTTCCATTAAAACAGCTTGGCTATAATTTAGAGATGGCTCCTCAATGGCAGAGTAATCTAATGCTTCCATCTGCCATACGGCCTGTAGGTTTTCATGTCACTGGGTGGGCCTGGAGACATTGGGAGCTGGCAGTGTACTGATAATGCTTTTGCTGTTTGTGAAAATAATAACATTTCTAAAACTATTTGGGATCAATATCGCCTCACTGGTGAAATCTACGGAGTGTGGCAAGCTGACCCAGAAGCTGCAGTGATGAAAGTCATCACGCTGCTACTTGGGCAATGCCTGAGTGCTTGACCCCACCTGTCTGTGGTCCCAGCTTCCAATGGGCATCCCTGGTCTTGGCTTTAGCTTCTGCTGGACGACCCTGGGTTCTTAGCTTTAGAAACACTATCTCTCCCCATTGTGCTTCTAGAGCTTACAGCTATGGCTTACCCTTGAGGAGCCTCATTCTCACCTGACAGACTTCTTAGCTTCTGCATCCTTCTGTAAACAAATCCTTCTATTAAATTCCCTCTGCTTGAAACACAAAGAACTTTTGTTTTTCTATCTGGAAACTGCAATAGGTTGTAAGTCTCCTAACTAGCAAAGTGGCTCAGGTAACTTCAGACATAGTTCTAATAGCCTTGGTTCTTGGTGAGGAAGATTATCTTTGGGGTGATTATCAGGCATAGGATTCATTGACAGGGAATGAGTAAAGGAACAGGTCTCCTGTAGAACATGATTAAGAGGAGGTTGACGTTGATAACACTGCAGCTCCAGCCTCTGCTATTGCTCATCATGGTGATGACAACCATGTCAACAAAGATGAAACAGTCATGGAAGCAGAAAATTACTATGGAACAGTAATTTGGGGCAGAGCTTTTATGAACTAAGCTGGGTTTGAGTGGACTGTCTGTCTCACTGAGGAATGCAACACTGAGATAAGCCATTTCATTGTTCTGACTTGGTCATGCATTTGTCATGTGATGGTGGTAACAATATATACCTTGGGATTGGGGGATGACATTAAATGAAACATATAGAAAATGCTGATGTTTGGGCACATGGGAGGCACTCAACAAACATTATCGGCAATGCTGATTGTTTATGTCCATCCCTGGTACTAGTTAGTAAGGTGAGCTTTTGCCTTTCCTAAAGTAGAGCTCTTCCTCTTTTAAAATTAAAGTCCTTTGGCATTTGTCTAGGCTTCACCACTTTACAGCTCTTTTTACTTATGTTATTTATTTAAAATCCTCATAGAAGTCCAAGTGGTATTATCACCATCCTTACCTTTTTTAACCGATAGGTAAATGTAAGGTCACAGGAGGTTGTCTACATTTTCCAGAGTTAAACTGAAGCCCTCACTGCACTTTGCATGGCAGCATTTTTCTCAATTCTGTGTCCATTCATATACTTTACTTCCACTCTTTTGCAGATCAACTGCTCGTTGTGCCTTCTCATGCTTGAGTAAGAATCGCAACATGCTTCCAAGAATCGAGTTCCTCCACAACGAAGATTCAGCCTGGCTTTTGGTAAACTCGTGCTCCTGGGACTAACCTTCTATATCCGGTTTCCCAAAGTCAGCAGCACTGGTAAATGGTGTTAGACCTTTTTAATGCATTGCTTGCCTAGCATATGGAGCTCCAAGCATTGCATCATGCTGACTGCTGCGTTGTTCTGCTCCATCTGCCTGACTGATTTCACTTTGGCACTCTAGGCTCTAAATTCCTCATGCCATCAGTCACCACACACTCTTGATACAAAGCTCTGCATCTGGTGGACTTTTTCCAATTATTTGCTGCTGGGCTGGTTCCCAGTGTGTCAGGAAAACTATTCTTCCTACATTTAACTCTTCTGTGCCAGGCTATGGAAGAAACCACAACAGGAGCAACTGTGCATATTATTTGTGAGTTTTCATATGTGCCTTAGGACAATGACAGTGTCCTGCATTTAGTATGAAAAGAAAGACACTTTCCCTACACAGAGGAGACTACTGCACAAATTGTTTCCCTTGTTCTATAAAACAATGGCTAAAGCCATTACTGAAAATGAATATTGTTAATCATTGGATCATTAACCTTTACAATGTCAATGGGTTCTCCAGATCGAATTCGGTTAAATGACTGCCGGAGGTAACAGTTAAGGGAACATTTCACATAGTTGAATATATTAATGCTTTATTTAGTTCTAAATGCACTGTGAAGGATTGAGGTGAGTGCTAATCTGTGGTAAGAGAGCAAAGTACCAGAAAGAACAATCTTGCAGCAACAAAATGGGAATTTGACAGAAAAAAAAATTTAGCCTGCTTTCCATTTGCGCACATTTCTTTATACTTTGGACTGTATCTCTTGTTTTGCTTTCTTAGTTACATTCAGTAGGGAACACAAACTAGCCTGCTTGTATGCACAGAAGAGAAAGGAAGGAATTTTGCATGTGTTCCTGGTGTGTGGGTTGAAGTCCTGAATCCCCAGTGTGCGACAAATGTCCCCAACTTTCTGGATGGAACCATTTGTCTCTTTAGGTTTTCTGCTTCTAGGCAGTCACCACTCATTTCCTTGTTCAGAACCACATTACAAATATTTTTCCTTCTTCTAATGACCTTCAGGTCATGTCAGAGTTCACGAGTTTCAAGAAATATTTTGTATTATAAGAATTAGTTGTTTTTTTGATTAGCTCCTTTCATTTACATTTCTACCTGGAGAATTTATGAGCATCATCTGTAAATTTTAAAATATTGGACCGGAAGGATCCAGTTTGAAAGTCAGTTAGTAGTAATATAAATACTAATACTAATACTGATAATAACTAAATATCTGGTGTGCAGGTAGTTTTCTTTCAGTGTATGAAAACCATATTAGGATAAATGGGTTGAATATACATGTTATACTTGCCACGGACACTGGGAAACCTACTACATAGTAACAAGACCAGTCATATTTATAGGTGGTGAGTAGGTGCGATATGACAATATTGAGTTAAAATACATACCATGTAGCATAAGTTTTCTGTCTCTAGAGGGTGAGTCTCAGTATGTCACCATGTGAGATGCTCTTACTTGGATGTAACAAGATTATGGACACCTATAGGCTTTGATTATGGATGTCATGGGCTTTCCTCTCTCTCAAGGAGGAAGAGTAAACTAAAAGCTCTTAGAAGTGATCTTTCCCAAGAGATAACTTGAATCAGATCTAAGTACGTAATGACTAATCCTTTTCTATGTTTTTAACTAATATTAGCTACAAATTACCTTTGACATGCCTCAAAACTCTTCTTGCCAATCTGTTTGTCTAATGCCCTCACAGAGAATCTCTGCTCCAGAACCTAAGCAACACTGAGACCTTGAGGACAGTGATCATTGAGTGAGGCTTCTGTGATTTGATGTTTTAGGAATTCAATCATCATAGCCTTTCATTTTGTGAATCACATCAATCAACTCGAAATTCTCCTGCCACATCCACATCTTTGATGTTATGCTGCGTCTACACCCTGCCAGAAGCAACCAGTGAGCTCCATCAAATGGATAAAAATGTCTGTCAAACCAATCACTCCAAGCCAGTAGACAAGACAATTCGCTGATTAAATTAAAACTTCACTCTTCAAAACACTGCACTTGTGTCATGAAGAAAAAGGCTTTGGCTATTACTTGGCTTGAACATTTCTTAATACAAAACTACGTCTAGCTTCATTGGTATGTGGGCAAGTTGTGTTCAGCTTATATCACTTTATTTCTGTCACATCCTATTGCTTGTTGGGGGCATGCTGGGGTCTCCTATTTGACTTCTTGTACACACTGATCTTAAAATTCTTCCTCTTTACAAAACAAAGTCTAAATTGTATGGGTCAAAATGTATATTAATGTTTACATAACTGAGCATCTTTAACATGACTTCTACAAGTTGCATGCAAATACATGCCTTAATTTTTAATTCTATGTCTCAGGTCCAAGAGTGGGAAAGATATTTTAGAGGACCAAGGAAATAATCTGGTGGCCTGAAATCACCCCAAGCAGACAGCTGCTGATCTCACCTATCTTTAAAACCTCCCAAGCCAGTAGGTCTGTTATGTTTATCATCAGAACATTTCCTCATTTGTGGAGAAGGGAAAAAAAAGTCTTGGAAATGGTATGTTACTGGTCTATATCAGCATATCAAACTAGTGACTGAGCTGCAGCTGGTATTCAGATGTCTGTGTCTGGATTGTTCCTGACTCCGCTTTCAGTTTGATTTTTAAGTTCTGGCATCCTGCCCATCACTCCTGGCTTTAAACCTCTGTTTCATCTTGAGTTTTGGCTTTTCTTCTCATACACAGCACTGATAGCTGGGCAGGAAATGTGTTGGTATTGATTGGGTTGCAGACTTTTGATTGGATGTTTCCATGGAGATGTGATCACTGAACTGTGGGTGAGATCTTTCACTGGGTAATTTCCATGGAAGTGTGGCCCCACCCATTCGGCATGGGCCTTGATTCATTTATTGGGGCACTATATAAGCTCAGACAGAAGGAGCGAGCTTTGCTACAGCCAAGAGGGACACTTTGAAGAATGCACAGAAGCTGAGAGAGGGCTGCAGATGAGAGACAGTTTGAAGATGGCTGTTGAAAGCAGACTCTTGCTCCAGAGAAGCTCAGAGAGGACAAACATCCCAAGAGCAACTAAGAGTGACATTTTTGAGGAACTGCAGCCTAGAGAGGAACGTCCTGGGAGAAAGCCATTTTGCAACCAGAACTTTGGAGCAGACGCCAGCCACATGCCTTCCCAGCTAACAGAGGTTTTCTGGACACCATTGACCATCCTCCAGTGAAGGTACCTGATTGTTGATGACTTATCTTGAATACTTTATGCCCTTAAGACTGTAGCTTTGTAACCAAATAAACCCCCTTTATTAAAGCCGATCCATTTCTGGTGTTTTGCATTCTGGAAGCATTAGCAAACTAGGACAGCTGGTAACATCCTTTCCCCTTTATAATGCCAAGTTTGCATGCTCTCCTATTTTCCTGAAACTTATATAACTATTAAGAAATTTTCCAAATCCTCTTAACTACTCAAATGTTTTCTATACATACATCCTCAACTCTCAGGCTTCATGATTCAGCTTGGTGAGAGCAATAGTCTAGCAGTCTGTGAGACTGACCTTCCCAAAGAGCATCCACTTGCAGCAGCTGATGGGTGTGTGTGCCTACATGTGTGTGGTTGAATTGCCACAGGAGCTTTCCAGATGAACTCCATCCGTACCTTTGTTAACCAGGTAAGGAAACAATTATTAGTGAACCCACCCTATCCCCAGAACTGTGAACCCTTTACTATATACCCTCTAGCTTTTCACCATTTTTACCCAGGATCTGGATATTTTTTAGGTTCCCTTCTCAGTCAAATTAGAAGGAGCTGGTAGTCAGCAAAGTAGATTATTCCGTTATCTGAAGCTCCACTGCTTGAGCCCAAACTGCCTCTCTGCCACTTACTAAGAATGTAACTTTAAAGCATTACTGAATCTTGCTAGATCTCAGTTTCCTCCTTTTAAAGCGATTGAATGAGTTGCAGTATGTGAAACATACAGTACATGCTGCCTGTTAATACTATTATTATTTTAGTCTAGAAGAAGCAACTTATTGGTATTGCTTAACCATCTGTGAGTACTGATTAAACAGTATATTCTAGTTCACGACTAAGATTCATTTGGTATGAACTAATCATCATTTTGTTTGTCACAATCACATATTATTCCTGCCTATAGAGAAATATATATAGAAATATATATATACACACACACATACATACACACACATGCACATATATATGTATATATATAGCTAAAGGTGATGAAGTCATAGAAGTAGGTAAGTTTATATTGTAGGAAAGTTGACTACAATCTGATGCCCATCTACTATTGGAGAGAAGGTTTGCATAAGTTTGGGGATTAAAACAGATGAAGAGATGGTTTATTATCATAAGAAATGCACCAAAATTAGGAGTATATGAGGAACCAAGGGGAGAACAGAGGAAGAGGATCTGAAAGCTGTAAGACCCAGCCCCATGGTAGGTATCAGGAGAGGGAATGAAGAACTGAGCTGTCTCAATGACAGAGAAACATGGTCAGGGAGAAATGGGAGGGAAAACTGAGATTGGAGGAGTTTGATACTAACGACCTCCGGCAGCGTGTTTGGTGCACTGGGAGTTTTTGTCTGAATCCAGTTGTATCGAACGGTCAAGAGTAATAAGTAAACTCTTAAGCATCAATGACTTGCTTAGGGAACTGCTGGTCCCCTCTAACCAGGGGCCCCTGGGGTGACCATTCTGAGGCTGCTCACTCTATCACTGACATGCAAGATCTTGAAAACAAGATGGAGTCAACACTTGCTGATTCTTTGATCTCTATTTGTGCCTTTGCTATCTTTTTATTGGCATATAGTCTTGCAAAAAACATAGATGCAGTGCATCATGCAAAGAAAGTATGTAAATTAGCAGCTAGCATACACAAACAGGAGAAAGGCCATGCTACCTAATCCAACAATTGACAAAATACAGTATTGAGCAATGCACATCTGTAACAACAGCACAGATGGCTAACAGAAGTCTTTCTGACAGAAATGTTATTGAGTCACATCCCACTGGCTGAGAGGGACAGATTTCAGCAGAAGAGAGAACATTGCAGAGAAAAAGAAAAGGCACCCTATGCAAGGGGAAAATTAAGGGATAGGAACTTGTTTATGGGAAATAATACAAATGAAAGTAAGACAGAGATAAATCTTGGTTCAGCAATGTGAACAGAAAAAAAGACTTTCACATATCTGGATTAACTTGACCAAAACAATATCCGTGGCAGGTCACAGAAGCCAACTTAAAGTAGCTCAGGTGGAATTTGGGTCTTTTGCAAACATACAGGGAAATTCTATGGTACCCAACTCTACTATGTAAAGCCATTTGTCACAGGAAATGGGAAGTCGTCAGGCAGTTGTTCTCCCTGTGCTCAGAGTTTTTGCTTCCGAATTTTTACTCTTTTCTCTTTTCTACATGTTTTCCTTCTCTGTGGGACTCTCCGGTTGCATATGGCTTTATGTCTCCATGAAGCTCATTCTAGACTTCACTCTAATGCTTGGAACTTAGTTTGCCATAGCTAACTCAACTGTTAAAATGGTTCATGGTTCCGAATACAAATTCCCCTAGGACGGGATAGATTGTTTTAGCCCTCACACCATATTGGTTTTCCCCAGCTCAGGTGTCACTCTTGGTCTAAATTCCTATGGCCCAAGGGACTGAGTTATCCTGTATTAACATTCATAGGGTGTGTGGAAACAGGCAACTCAAAGAAAGAGGATGTGAACCGAGTAGATACATATTTTTTAGTCACCAAATTCAATGGCCTGTTTTCATTCCTCACTCTACTCAAAATCTCTATAAAGTGAACAACATTAACCCCCCTTTCTACATTTGTCCTCCATTTAAAATTCTTACTCTTTTGTCTTCCTAAATATTAGTTATGAGTGATTCTGGATTAATATCAGAATTTATGAATACTACACACACACACACACACACACACAAACACACACACTGTATTTGTGATAACTTCATTTATCAATTTTCTTCTCCCCTCTCTGGACATTGATTTACTGCTCTCTAATTTACTGTCTCTTTTCAAATAAGCTTTACACTTTTTTTCTATTCTTACACAGTTTATTATTTCCAGAATGAGGAAAATGAGGGATCTATTTTCTGGTTCACTAACTCTTGGTAGTTCACCGAAAAAATCATCAAACTTTCTAATGCTACACATATTTTCCATGCAGGGTGACCATTTCAAGCAGTTCCCACTAATAATTTTTACATCTGTTTGGGTGTATCAGCATAACAGTTTTTTTTTTTAGTTCAGTTTTATTGAGATATAGTCACGTACCATAATATAATCCACAGTGTACAAACAGCTGTTCACAGTATCATCATATAGTTGTGCATTCATCACCACAATCAGTTTTTCAACGTTTTCATTACTCCAAAAAAAAAAAATAATAATACAAATAAAAGTAAAAATAACACCTAAAACATCCCACCACCCCCCATCCCACCCTATTTTTCATTTAGTTTTTGTCCCCATTTTTCTCCTTATTTGTCCATACACTGGATAAAGGGAGTGTGAGCCACAAAGTTTTCACAATCACACAGCTACACCATGTAAGCTACATAGTTATACAATTGTCTTCAAGAATCAAGGCTACTAGTTTGCAGTTTGACTGTTTCAGGTATTTTCTTCTAGATATTCCAATACACTAAAAACTAAAAAGGGATATCTATATACACATAAGAATACCACCAAGAATGACTTCTCATCTCCATTTGAAATCTCTCAGCCACTGACCTTTATTTTGTTTCATTTCATGTCCTTCTTTTGGTCAAGAAGGCTTTCTCTATCCCATGATGCTGGGTCTAGGCTCATCCCTGGTAGTCATGTCCTGCATTGCCAGGGAGATTTACACTCCTGGAAGTCTTGTCCCATGTAGGGGCGAGGGCAGTGAGATCACCTGCCGAGTGGGCTTAGAGAGAGACAAGCCATATCTGAGCAACAAAAGAGATTTTCTAGGGGAGACTCTCAGGCAAAATTATAAGTAGGCTTAGCCTCGCCTATGCAGTAACAAACTTCATAAGGTAAGCCCCAAGATCGAGGGCTGGGCCTAACAAATTGGTAGTCCTCAATGCTTATGAGAATATCAGTAATTCCCCGGGTGGGGAAGTTTAATATTTCCACATTTTGTTCTGCTTTGCTCTGTCTTACAGCTGCGTAATATTCCATTATAGGTATATACCACAGTTTCTTTATTCACTTGTCCAATGATGGACATTTGGGCTGTTTCCCTTTCTTAGCAATCACGAATAATGCTGCTATAAACATCAGTTTACAAATGTCTGTTTTGTCTTAGCTTTCATTTCCTCTGAGTATATACCCTGTAATGGAATAGCAGGGTCACATGGCAATTCTATACTTGGTTTCCTGAGGAACTGCCACTGTGCCTTCCAGAGTGGCTGCACCAATCTCCATTCTCACCCACAGTGATTAAGTATGCATCTTTCTCCACATCCTCCCCAGCACTTGTAATTTTTTTTTTTATAATGGCCATTCAAGTAGGTGTGAGATGATATCTCAATGTGGTTTTGATTTGCATTTCCCAATAGCCAGTGAAGTTGAGCATTTTTTCATAGTTTTTGAACAATTTGTATTTCCTCTTCATATGTGTCTGTCCATGGCTTTTAAGCCCATTTTTAAATTGGGTTTTCTGCCCTTTTTGGTTGAGTTGTAGGATCTCTGTATATTTTCTGGATATTAAACCCTTATCTGATATGTGGTTTCCAAATATTGTCTCCCATTGAGTAGGCTGCCTTTTTACTGTTCTGACAAAGTTCTTTGATGTACAAAAGTATTTAATTTTGAGGAGACCCCATTTATCTGTTTCTTCTTTCATTGCTCGCACTTTGGATGTAAAGTCTAGGAAACCACCTCCTATCACAAGAAATTTATGGTATTTCCCTATATTTTCTTCTAAAAGTCTTATGGTCTTAGTACTAGTTTTTAGGTCTTTGATCCATTTTAAGTTAATTTTTGTATAAGGTGTGTGCCAGTTTGAATGTATTATGTCCCCCTCAAACACCATTATGTTTCATGTAATCTTGTGTGGGCAGATGTATCAGTTTTGATTAGACTGGAATTCTTTAAGTGTTTCTGTGGAGATGTGCCCCACCCAACTGTGGGTGACAACTCTAATTGGATAATTTCCATGGAGTGTTGGCCTGCCCATTGGGCGGGCCTTGATCAGTTGAGCCATATAAATGAGCTGACAGGCAGAGGAAACTCAGTGCAGCTGTGAGTGAGGTTTTGAAGAGGAGCTACAGCCAAGAGGGACACTTTGAAGAAAGCACAGGAGCTGCAGATGAGAGACAGTTTGAAGACGGACATTGAAAGCAGACTCTTGCTCCAGAGAAGCTAAGAGGGGACGAATGCCCCAAGAGCAACTAAGAGTGACATTTTTGAGGAACTGCAGCCTAGAGAGAAACATCCTGGGAGAAAGCCATTTTGAAACCAGAACTTTGGAGTGGACACCAGCCGCGTGCCTTCCCAGCTAGCAGAAGTTTTCCGGACATCATTGGCCATCCTCAGTGAAGGTACACTTTGTTGATGGACATTTTATGGCCTTAAGACTGTAACTTTGTAACCAAATAAACCTCCATTTATAAAAGCCAGTCCATCTCTGGTGTTTTGCATTCTGGCAACATTAGCAAACTAGAACAAAGTGTGAGATAGGAGTCCTTTCATTCTTTTAGATAGGTATATCCAATTCTCCAAACACCATTTATTAAAAAGGCCACTCGGTCTCAGTTGCGTTGGCTTGACTGCCTTATGAAAAACCAATTGTCCATGGAAGAGAGGGTCTATTTCTGAACACTCAATTTGATTCCATTGGTCAGTATATCTATCTTTATGCTAGTACCATGCTGTTTTGTCCATGGTAGCTTTGTAGTATGCTTTAAAGTCAGGTAGTCTGAGACCTCCCACTTCATTCCTCTTTCACAAGATATTTTTGGCTCTTTCTACACCCTGTCCTTCCAAACAAATTTATTTATTGTCTTTTTTATTTCCGTAAATTAAGTTGTTGGTATTTTAATTCGTATTGCATTGAATCTAAAAATCATTTTAAGTAGAATTGACATCTTAAGTATATTTAGTCTTCCAATCCATGAACATGGCAGTTTTTTCCAATTTTTTAGGTCCTGTTTGATTTCTTTAAGAAGTTTCCTGTAGTTTTCTGTGTGTAGGTCTTTTGGGGCCTTGGTTAAGTTTATTCCTAAATACTTGATTCTTTTGGTTGCTATTATAAATGGGATTTTTTTTCTTGATTTCTTCCTCCTATTGCTCAATACTTCTGTATACGAACACTATTGATTTTTATGTGTTGATCTTGTAGCCTGCCACTTTGCTATATTCATTTATTAGCTCAAGTAGCTTTGCTGTAGATTTTTCTGGATTTTCTACATATAGGATCATGTCATCTGAAAACAGTGAAAGTTTTACTTCTTTCTCTCCAATTTGGATGCTTTTTATTTTTTTCTTGCCTAATTGCTCTAGCTGGAAATTGCAGCACAATTTTGAATAACAATGGTGACAGTGGGCATCCCCGTCTTGTTCCTGATCATAGAGGGAAAGCTTTCAGTCTTTTCTATAGAGTATGATGTTAGATGTGGGTTTTTCATACATTCCCTTTATCATATTGAGAAAGATCCCTTCTATACCTGTCTTTTGAGTGTTTTCATCAAGAAAAAATGCTGAATTTTGTCAAATGCCTTTTCTTTATCAATTGAAAGGATCATGTGATTCTTCCACTTTGATTTAGTGATGTGGTGTCTTAGATTAAGTGATTTTCTTGTGCTGAACCAGCCTTGCATACTTCACATCAATCCCACTTTTGCTGGGATTTATAATTCTTTTAACATGATGCTGGATTTGATTTACTAGTACTTGGTTGAGAATTTTTTAATATATATTCATTAAAGAGACTGGCCTATAATTTTCTTTTTTTTGTGGTATCTTTGTCTGACTTTGTTATTTGGGTGATGTTGGCTTCATAGAAAGAGTTAGAAATCTTTTCCTCCTCTTCACATTTTTTTGAAGAATTTGAGCAGGACTGGTACTAATTCTTCCTTGAATGCTTGGTAGAATTCACATGTGAAGCCATCTTGTCTTGGGCTTTTCTTTTTGGGGTGCTCTTTGCTTGTGATTGGTTTGTTGAGGTTGTCTCTTTCTTCTCAAGTCAATGTTGGTTGTTCACACTTTTCTAGGAAATTATCCATTTCATTTAAGTTGTCTTGTTTACTAACATGTAGTTGCTCATAGTATCTTCTCATTTTCTCCTTTATCTGTGGCATCAGTAGTTATGTCCTCTTTCCCATTTCTGATTGCATTTACTTGCACTTACTCTCTTTATTGTTATTGTTATTATTTTGTTAGCCTAGCTAAGGGTCCATCGATTTTATTGATTTTTTCTAAGAATCAACTTCCAGTTTTCTTGATACTTTCTATTGTTTTCTTGTTCCCAGTTTCATTTATTTCTGCTCTAATCTTTGTTATTACTTTCTTTCTGTATGCTTTGGGATTAGTTTGCTGTTTTTAATCAAGTTCCTCCAGGTGAGCAGTTAATTCTTCAATTTTTGCTCTTTCTTCTCTTTAATATAGGCATTTAGGGCAGTAAATTTCTCTCTCAGCACCTTTTTTGCTGCATGCCATAAATTTGATGCACTGTGTTTTCATTTTAATTTGCCTCAAGATATTTACTCATTTGTCTTGTAATTTCTCCCTTTACCCACTGGTTGTTTAAGTGTGTGCTGGTTAGCCTCCATGTATTTGTGATTTTCTGATATTCTGCCTGTTATTGATTTCCAACTTCATTCCATTAGGATCTGAGAAAGTGTTTTGTATAATATCAATTTTTGAAAATTTGTTAAGACTTGTTTTGTGACCCAACATGTCATCTACCCTACAGAATGACCCATGAGCACTTAAGAAAAATGTGTATCCTGCTGTTGTGGGGCATAGTGTTCTATAAATGTCTGTCTAGTTCATTTATCATACAATTCAACATTTTGTTTCCTTATTGATCCTCTGTCTAGATGCTCTATCTGTTGATAAGAGTGGTGTATTGAAGTCTCTAGCTATTATTCTAGAGGTATCTGTTTCTCCCTTCGGTGCTGTCCGTGTTTGCTTCAAGTATTTTGGGCCACTCTGGCTCTTTGCATAAATATTTATTATTGTCATGCATTCTTGATAAATTGTACCTGTTATTAATTCATAATGTCCTTCTTCATCTCTTTTAATTGTTTTGTATTTCAAGTCTAATTTGTCAGATATTAATATAGCTTCCCCCACTCTTTTCTGGTTGTTGTTTGCATGAAATATCTTTTTCCAACCTTTCATTTTCAGCCTACTTTTTTTCTTATGTCTAAAGTGAGTCTCTTTTAGGAAGCAAGATGGGTCCTGTTTTTTAATCCATTCTTCCAGTCTATGTCTTTTTATTAGAATGTTTAATCCTTTAACATTTAGTGTTATTACTGTAAGGACAGTACTTTCTTCTACTATTTTGTCTTTTGGATTTTATATATCATTTTCTCGCTCTCTCTCTCTCTCTCTCTCCTTTTATCCTTCCTGATAGTTTTCATTTCTACATTCTTCTCCAAACATGTCTCTCCTGTCTTTTCATATTAGCCTGTAGCACTCCCTTTAGTATTTCTTATAGAGCAGGTCTCTTATTCACAAACTCTCTCAGTGTCTGTTTGTCTGAAAATATTTAATCTCTCCTTCATTCTTGATGTACATTTTTGCCAGATATAGAATTCTTGGATGGCAGTTTTTCTCTTCTACTATCTTAGATATATCATATCACTGCCTTCTCCCCAACGTGGTTTCTGTGGAGAAATCTGTCCATGGTCTTATTGAGCTTCCCTTGCATTAGATGGATCACTTTTCTATTGCTGCTTTCAGAATTCTCCCTTTGTCTTTGACATTTGACAGTCTGATTAGTAAGTATCCTGTAGTAGGTCTATTTTAGTTGATTCTATTGGGGTATGCTGTGCTTCTTGGAGTTATATTTTATGTTTTTCATGAGAGATTGAAAAGTTTCAGTGATTATTCCTCATTTTTTTTTTTTTTCTGTCCCTTTTCCCTTCTCTTCTCCTTCTGGGACACATATTACATACATATTCATGCACTTCATGTTGTCACCCAATTCCCTGAGACCCTGTTCATATTTCTCCATTCTTTTCTCTATATGTTCCTTTCTGTGTAGTATTTCAGACATCTTTTCCTCTAGTTCACTAATCCTTTCTTCTACCTCTTCAAATCTGGTGTTGTAAGTCTCCATTGCCTTTTTGACCTCTTCTATAGTCCCTTTCATTCCCTTAAGTTCTGCCATTTATTTTCTGGAAATTTCAAGTTCTTCCTTATGTTCACCCAATGTTCTCTTTACATCCTTCAACTGTTTTGCCATATCCTCCCTCAATTCACGTATTTGACTTTTGGATTGATTTACCATGTTTGTTTCAACATCATTAATTAGTTGTTTCAACTCCTGTATCTTGTTTGAAGTTTTAGTTTGTTCCTTTGATTTGGACGAACCTTTGTTTTTCCTAGTGTGACTAGCAATTTTTTGTTGGTGTCCTGGCATCTGGTTTCCTTGATTACTTTATTTGAGAGTTCATTTTCACTCTTTTACTTTGGGTTTTCTTGTTGGTTGGCTTTGTTCTCTATCTGTTCTTGGTGTTCAGTTAGAATAGACCTCTAACATAGCTTGTTTAACTTATCAGAATTTTTCAGCTCTTGTTATTCTGGTTACTGCCATGCCTGTATGTCTGTCTCATTGGCCAGTTATCAGATTACCTCTACTCCCTTCCAGTCTCCCCCATAACTGGATTCCCACAGCACCCTGCCTCTGGGGTTAAGCACTGGTTGCCACAGCAAGTTCTCTGTGTGTTGTCAAAACAAGTCTGTTGGCACTCAGTGGTGTTTGGTTTTTAGATGGTCAGCAAGCCCTGGTTTTGTTTAAGAGCACTGCTTTAACTGTTGTGTCATCTGTGTTTCTCAACTTAAACAGAGCCAGTTTCTCATGCATGGAGTATAGGCCAGTTCCACTGGGCTTAGGATAAGGTCTGGAGAAGTTCTGAGAAATCCCAAAATTCTCTTGCATGTTCTGGTTTGCCTTGGAGATGGTGCTGTTTGGTGACTTACTTGTGTTCAGAAGGTGTTTACCTTCTAGAATCCAAGGCTGTGTCTGACCAGCTGAGGCTGAATTATCTCTTAGAGCACAATACAGACTGGCTGGGTTGGGTAAATCACCTCTTGGAGCTCTGCTGACTCTGGCTGGGTGGGGCTGAATTACTTCTTAGGGCCTAGATGAGTCTGACAAGGTGGGGCTTAATCATCTTTTGAAGCCTGGCTGAGTCTGGTTGGGTGAGGCTGAACTGAGCTGGACCTTGCTGGACCCTTGTCTTGGGGAAGTTATGACCTTTAGGGAATTATCTCCCCCACTAGACTTATTGCTTTGTCTCTCAGACCTATCTTATCTCTGCCCTTGCCTAGGTTCAGCTGCCAATTGCAAATATCTGAGACTTTCTGTAATGAGCTACTTGGAAGATTTAAAAATAAAAAAAGAAAACTAAAGAAAAGAAATCCCTTTTCATGGATTTCTCCAGCCCCCAAGTTCTGTCACTCTCAGTATAGACTATTTAAAGATATGCCCTTTAGGGAATTATCTTTTTCTCCTGACTAGTTAATCTCATACAACTTTAATTCCACCCTTGCCCGGGGCAGTTCTGAAGCCTAAGTGTTCTGGCAGCTCTGATGGGCTATAGAAAATAATAGAGAGTTTGAGAGAAAGAAAATAAAATAAAAAAAAATATTTTCAGAGCTAGACCCCATATCCCATGGTTTGCAAACAAGATCCAGAGTTGGTACCCATTTCTATGTGTTCCTTTTTCTTGGAGCTCAGCCCTTTTCCAGTATTCTGAACACCTCTAACTCTAAAAATCTCTTATTTCTTCCTTTGTTGTTGTTGTTAGCCCCATCTGCTCTCTGCCAGGCTGAATCCTCCTGGTTCCTTTTGTGCATGCTCTTGGTTATCTGTGCTTGGAGCTTTTTTTCAGAAGTCTGCAATTGGGGCCTGTTTGAGCCCCCCCCTCCTTGTTCCCAGCAAAAATTGTTTATTTTTCCCCTGGGGAACCAGCTCCATGACAGTCTGCTGTGCCTTTGTGGGAGGGGCACCAGCCCCCTGACCAGAGAAACTTAAAGTTCTTCACTGTGATCTCAGCTGCTCCACCTGTTCCACATTGGTGTACAATGTGTGTCCAGTCACAGAAGTCACGGAAGCAGCTCTTCCCTATAGTTGCTGGCTATTTACCAGCTGTCCTAGATGAGTAACTAAATTCCACATCTCACCACTCTGCCATCTTGCTCCTTCCCTCTGCTTTAGACTTTTATCTTGAGACATTCCTAACACTCTACCCATATTTTGTTTTCTTATACCTCAACCTCTGTGACCACTAATGAGAGAAATCACATTCTCAATCATTCATCTCTGTTTGTTTGTTTTAACTTTTTATTGTGGTAACATATATACAATTGGTAAAATCATATAAATATAAATATAAAATGACATTTAATTATGAATTCTCATTTTAAACATATTCAAGAATACAATTCACTGGCATCAATAATATTCACATTGCTGTGCTACCATCACCACCATCCATTACCAAAACATTTTAATCACTCCAAACAGAAAGTCTGTACCTATTAAGCAATAACTCCCCACTCCTCCACCCCCAACCCCTGGTAACCTGTAATCCACTTTCTGCCTTCATGAATTTGCATATTCTATGTATGAAAGTGGAATCATATAATATTTTCCATTTTGTGATTTATTTCACTCAGTGTGATGTTTTCAAGATTCATCCACATTGTAGTATGTATTAGAACTTCATTCTTTTTTATGTCCAACAATATTCCATTTTCTTTATCCATTCATTTGCTGGTAGACACCTGAGTTGCTTCCATCTTTTGGCTATTGTGAATAATGCTGGTATGAACATTGGTGTACAAATGTCTGTTTCAGTCCCTGTTTTCAATTCTTTTAGGTATATACCTAGAGTTGGTATTAGGTACTATATCAATCACTACCTCTTTCATCACTATCCAATTCTCTCCTAAAATTTAAGCCAATTTCCAATTTATCCACTGCCAGATCCCATGGAACATCTTCTCCTGAATCATTTTTATTCAACTTAACCTCTCTAGGTTGAAAAACGTACATATAATTTCTGTTATTTTTGTGTGTTTCATTTCTCATTGTATGAGGTCAAGAGACTCTGATCCTAAACTCCTGAATTCTAGAACAGTTTCCAAAGTAAATTCTGTTGATGGGCAGTAGAACATAATTGTTAAACATGTGGATAACGGAGCTAAACTTTCTGCTTGTAATTTCAACTCTTTCTCTTTATGGATTCCCTTTGGGGAGTACTTAATATTTTTGTTCCTTGGACATTTATATGAACTACTTCATAGAGTTATGGTGAGGTTTTAACAAGATAAAACTTCTGATCTGTTAAAGTTCCTATTTCTGTCACATGAATTAGTTTGTACATGATTTGTGTAAAGGAAAACCATGTTGAGTCATAGATGATTTCCCCCATCTGTTCATAGTCTGTACTATTATGTAACAGCAACTCAATCAAAGAGCACCAGCACAGCTGAGCACAGTAAACTATACAAGAGCTCAAGATTTAAAAAATGGTACTCCAATTCTTCCTTCCTTTTCAATTTGACCATACACTTTGTCTTAGAAGTTCTTGATTCTCTGCAATCTCTGTATATTTCATTCTTTACTTTAGAATTTTGAAGACTCAACCCTTCCTTTCCTCCTCTTCTATAAAATTATATTCAGCTTTTGTTAAAAGATAACAATATATTTATTATGTTTTTTTCTTCATTAGGAATTTAAAATATCTTTTAAATTGTTTGTGCATATTTTTTAGGATTGCTAATGTTTTTGTTAGTTAACTGGTTACAAAGTTGCACAAGATTTCAGTGATCTACTCCCACTGTTATTATTTCCAATGAGCTCTGTTATTTTTGCACAATGTTGTAAAATGAATTTTTTTCAGGAAAGCAGAAACACCTGTACATATTAAGTGTTTAGAATGGGACTTGGCCCATAGAGGATATTCTATGAAATTTCTACTTTTCTCATAGTTGGAACTTGAGTCCTAACTCAACTCAAGACCTAAGGTTCAATTTTTGAATACTGGATTGGTAGTATTTTCCCTGCTAAACATTTTTGCCTAGATTAATAACAGGATAATATTTTTCTTGATGCATATTTTAATTTTTTTCCTAATACAATAGTAACAGGAAATATGCACAAAATAAACTAAAAGATAGGCAGCACTTTCTTTAGGGTTTACAATAGAGCAGACCTGAATGGCCCATTTCTTGCCTGTTTAACTAAATTCCAGTTCTCCCCATCCAACTCCCATATACATAGTTCTTTTCATCTTTTTCAGTTTAGATGGTAGTCTCAGTCAAACTTGCTATATTATTTCCATCATAAAGTGTTAGCAAGGACAGCCAAGAGATCACTTGCCCATCATATTTCTACTTGTAGCAATTTTATTCCTCCTCTTGGAAGTTTCAAGCTTCACGCCAGCAATGATGTCTTTGGAATCCACCCTCCCCAACCCATATTTGATTACCTAATTGGATTTCAAGTGATGTAATGAGAAAGAGAAAATATTAAATTTCCTGAAGTGATTCCAAAAAAGGAATTTACCTCAGCTTGTCTCGTGGAGATTTTGCTTTGCTTAGAAATTCAAGAACTCTGTCCACATGTCTTCTAATGTGTTTTCTTGGTTGAGCAGCATTAACATAGTTCAGCATCTCTAGTCAATACTTGGTGTAAACGTCTTCCTTCTCCTATGTTCTCTGTTTTAGAAAATGGCATCTGCATAATGGTGGGTATTCAATCTCTACTTATTCTCCCTATCTTCACCTCTTGCTTTTCTCTCAATTTCCAAGTCCAGAAAGTTGGCAAATCTTTAGCTTCAGTTTGGCAGAAAACATTTACCCTCATTCCATTCACTCCCCTCCCTTCCTCTGCACCATCTGCCCTCAACTTGTAGTCACCTCTCACCTGGAAGAGAGTTTTGGGGTTTCACCATACCCTCTTCTTGCTCCCTCAAGGGATCTTCAGTCAGAATCCAAATGTCTGTAAGAGCTACATTTCAGAGTTGATTTCATGACTGGATGCTCTTTATTATAAAGGTTCACTGACATTCTTCCACAAGGTAAAGACCGAAAACCATAATAAGCATTTTAATGCCTCAGAGGTCCATCAGGCTTTCATATCTTCCTCTCTGCCTGCTGCAGCCTCTGTTCTAGATGAACTGAGTATGCTTCCTTCCTTTATTCTGTATGAATTTCAGCACACATTTACCAAGTGCTTGCTTGGTGTCAGGCACTGAAGAGAGTATAAAGACAAACAAGGCATAGTCTTTAAACTCTTGCCTCTCAGCTTTTGTTCTCACCTTCTCCTCTGTTTGGAATGCCTCCCACTTTTCTCAAGTCAGCACCAGTAACCAGAACCCAGCTCAGCTGTCACGGGTGTTCTAAAATACCACTTCTTTCTTTAAATCTCTCTAAATCTTGACCGCATTTACTACTGCCCCTTCCTTCAATTGCACAGTTGTGCACATATATTAATTATCAATTACCATATTCATTCTTATAGTAATTTTCATAGTAATTTTTGGACTACATACACAGGTATGCGTGTGTGTGAGTGTGTGTGTGTGTGTGTGTGTGTGTGTGTGTGTGTATTCCAACCATTTCACCATGCATTGCTTGAGGGAAGGAGCTGTACACCTCACAGCAACCAATCCAGCTCCTGGCATATCAGAAATAATCAAAACAGACAAATAGGCACATACTAGAGAGGACAGACTCACCAACCCTGATTCTGCCTCATTCAGAAAATATATAAATTCAGGGCCTTTGAACCCAGGAAAACAAATAGTTCATGCACTATGACAAAGAAGTGATATTATGTTGTCTACACAATTTTATTACATTGTTTGTGACCCTTAAATGGTATGTCTGACTTCTTCGAGTCAGAGGAGATTCAGTGTCATTTGTTTCTCAAAAGGGATTTTTGTTTTTAAAAGAGTGACATGTTTAAGGGAAAACGATATTCTGAAGGTTTTTTTGTCATGTTTTATTATGTTAGGGTACAACAACCCACAGTCTTTTCCTTTCTCGTCACCCATCATTTTTATTACTTTATATTTTCTAGATCATATGTTCTTTTTCCAGTTTTAGTGGGATAGGACTAGTAAAGCTGAATAGTCTAACTGAATGAAGGAGACTTATACAGATAACTTTTCTCTCTTCTCCAGATTTTTAGATTACATAATTTTATAGGGCATGGATGTTACCTTATTTCAGTAGTTTTCATAACTGCATGCATTATAATGCTTTGAGATGCTCGTAAAATAAATGTGTGAGTCACATACCCATGTATTTTTTATATCTATGTGTTTTGATTTAATAGGATCACAGGATTCTGTAATTTACCACATGCCCCAGCTAATTATGCTACATTCTCTTGATATTTGGGAACCATCAATCTAGTCAACTTCTTTATCTTGTAAATGAGTAGGTGTTATCAGCTAGATTTGAACTCAGCTTTCCCGATTCCTGATTTGAGAATCTGCTATTAACAGTACCTCTTCTAGTTATAGAATAGACATAGACAACACTTTGTATTAACCTGAATAATAAAGAGGCAAACTTATGAAACCTCAATTTGGCAAAAGCTCTAAACCCTGAAATCCATATATTCCAGAGGAAGACTCTGTGCTTCATTTACTTGGGCAACCTGTTAGCATGGTGAAAATGTGGTTTCTGCAGAGGGGACAGAATGATCAATTTAAAATAAAACCAGATGAATTAGCCTCATATATCCTGTGTTACCATAAGTTTCATTAGGAGATAAGCCAGGATGCACCTCACCTTTGTGTCAATACTCAAAAAGCAGCAGAAGCAAAGAAATGATGTGACAGTCTGGAAGGGCCAAGAGAGCCAATAAAAAATTCAAGGGAGACCAAGGCCACATCTCAGGTGCAATTTGCTAATGGACTAGCACAATGAACACCTTGGAAATAAAATTAGGACCCAAATCCCTTTGCATTAAAAAAGTACAAAGAATTAGTGGAGTTAATAGGTTTTCTGGAAGCATTTGATGGTAGTTTGCTCTGACTGAATGCAAAGGCTAACTCTGTAATTGCAGAATAAAGAAGCACAATCCAAGGCAGGGATGATAACATCCATGAATGGTAAGAACTTTATCAGCTAAGAAGGGATTTTCTAGGGCTACTTGATTCAAAGGAGATGATTCAGCTAAAGGTGCAAACACTCCCATTATGAGAGTAGCTGATATCAATGCAGAGGAGTAAGACAGGAAGAAAGGAGAAAAATGTGCTGATGAACGATAGGATTCCAAATCAAGTTGTATAGCTGAGACTATGTTGAATAATAGCTGAAGAAATAATGTGCATCTATTCACTTAAGAAATCAAGGGTTGATGGTTACTCCTTTCAATATTATTATCCCAGGGTTTAATTTTTTTTGAGAAAGATGATACAGCAGAGTATCTGAAGACTTCGAAATTGTTCTTGATCATTTTTTATTTTTGAAAAATTACTTTTGTATTATTGTAATTTAAATTTGTAATTTCGTATTATTATTCTCTTTACAAAAATTGTTTATCCTTCCTCACCAAGGCATATTTCTTTAAATTTTCTTTAAAATTTTATAGGCTTCTTTAGACAACCCATAGAGTTGTAAGGGAGCTGAGTTATATAAAGAAGTGGCTCCCAGAAGCTGGTATAAAGAACAGTGCCAGATTGGAAGCCTCAGAATCAGCTCATAAAAATTTTGATTCAGCATTACTGAGGTATGGTGCAGGAATCTGTAAAAATCTCTTTAGGTGACTCAGATTAGCAGCCATTTTGGAAACATCTGTTGTTTCACATGAAGCCTTTGTAGTGTCTTGGAAAAAAAAAACAATTTCTGGCCCTTACTGAAAACCTCCTATGAAAAATAATGAATAAATGCACACATAACAACCTGGATTTAAAAATTTGACATTGGGTCACTGGTTTACTCTTAATAATCCAACAAATTAGCCTTTGTTCTGACCGCTGGAATAAATTCATCTGTATACTCCATCCCCAATCAGATTTGCACATGTGTTGCTAAGTTCAGGTACACACAAACCCACAATGCAACTCAGTACTCTTTACTTCTTGCCTCTTACTCATTTTCACCACCTCCAATTTATGATTACAGTAAACCATCTTTGGTTATTTGTCAAGGAAGCTGTCTTAGTGAACACAATTTTCAGGATAGAACCAAGCTTTGGCACATATATGGCATTATGTCACAAACTATCATAAGCCCCGAAGCATATGTATTTTTCTTCAAAAATTAAACACCATTCTTTCTGCTGGGAATAAAGAACCTAGATATTGAGACTGAGGAAGATATCATTAGTCCCTCCCTTAGTCCACAAGTAAATTGAAGTCTCAGGAAAATAGTATCCAAAATAATCACCACAATTATTGCTTTTAAAAAAATCCAGTAAAACGGCAGCATTTTAGAGTTGTGTTAGCATAGGTGAGAGTGTGTGTCCAGAGCATATGGGATAGAGAACAGAGTTGCCTGAGAGTTGGGGTCAATATTTTTAATAGGCCTCTTTAGATAAGTGAAATTACAGGATACATCTTGGTGAAAATATTGAGATGCTATGGCATTCAATTTATCAAACTCTAAAATCATGTTCTCTTAGCTATGTTGAAAGAGAAGAGAAAAACTTACTAATGAAAAATCTCATGTTCATTGAGTATTTAATAATTTTACAGCTTTAGGTTAAAAAATCACCCAGGCAACAGTTTTTACTTGGAAATAGTATTAGATATATTTTGGTTAAATTGATATAATCTGAAATTTGGATAAAATTTCCATGTTGAATAATTGTGGGCAAATTTAATGAACCTTAGCCTCCATAGGGAGCTTCTCACACCTGGTTTTGAGAGGGACAGCAACCATAATGATGAAAATAGACAGAAATTATCAATGTCTAGATGAAATCCACTATTACTTCTGTGTCTCCACAGAGGGCTCTGAGCAAGATAAGTCTCCACAAAACTACGAAAAGTTTTGGCAACTTTCCCTCACTATGCCCTTGTGAAAAAAATCTGTCCTTTCCTTTTTTCCTCTACTTGTTCTAATTCTTTTTTTTTTTTTTTTTTTTGAGAAATTTTAATTGCAACCATGGCTTCCACTCAAGCTTAATTGATTGAAAACACAAAAATAAAATATTACTTCTCTCAAGGCTATTTGCCTTGTAACAGGGATGAAAACAATTCCCTAAATGGATTACTTTTTAATTATGACATTCCAGGCCCCTTACAGTTCATTTAGCAAGTATCTACTGAGTGCCTTATGTGCCAGAACCAAGTCTAGAACCTAAGATTATAAAAATGAATAATGTTCAGTGAGTCTGCCACTAAGAAATCCCGAGTCATGTCTGGGAGACAGACAAGTAAACAATTATATGTTACATATAATAGAGATAAACCAGGTGACTCTAGGAGTAGAGAGAAGGGACATTTAATTCTACCAGGGAAGTAAGTGTGTATGTTCATGTGTGCATGTGTGTACCCAGGGGCAGGTTAAAGATATTTGAATAGAGCCAAGGCATGAGTTGGTTTGAGGGTTGAGATGTAGGTATCTGTGTGGATGCGGTAGATGGAGAAAGGGCAGGAGAGTAGCATGCCAGATGGATCAGATATGTGAGGACTAGAAAGAAGAGAAGGAGGAGAACATTCGAGGACTACTTCGTGATTTGAAGGGACAAAGGAATGGAAGAGTAGTTAAGGGGAAATGGCAAAAAGTGATTGAAAGCAGAAACAGCCCATAAAAGCAGAAGATGAAGACATGCCATTTTACAATGGAAGAAGATGTTTTTGATTTTGTTTGTTTCCTTTGAGCTACTAAGGACAAGAGGAAATTTACTCCTCTTTTCTGGATCAACTGGAAAACGGAACAGATTATTGAATAGATATGCTAGGGAATACATGTGGGGTGGATTATAAAGACTAACTCCTTCATTTAAGTCACTAATATCATCACCACGCACAAAGATTATTTTCCTTTGTTTGCTTTTGTATTTCATTATAGCAGTAAAAGGTCAAATGCTGATTAGAGCCAGAGGGGCAATAAAAGTGAGTGATGTGTTGACTCAGGCAGCCCTATGATGGGAAAACAATGAGCAGTTTTTGATTTCTAAGTTATAACCTCTCTTGCATAAGTCAGTGGTATTTGGTTATCAGAACCTATAGCTGCAATTCTACGCTTCCTGGGAGAGAAAGGAATAAATAAAAGCATAGAGATAAAAATCTCATTTTTTTGTTTTGTTTTGTTTTGTTTTGTTCAAGATCAGGAGCAAACTTGAAATTAATTGTGTGCAAGTGTCTTTTCAATGATCCATCCTGGGAAACTATGTCTCAGAAGAACTATTTTGGATGGTTTTCTAGCTTTCAGAGTAATGTAGCAAAGCATTCATGGATTTTGAAGCACATGTCCAGTTAGCTTATATCAGTTCTCCAAACAAAGGTAGCACTGTTTACCCACCATAACCATCAAGTTCTCACAAGGCACAATTTTGGACCCAAGGAACAAAAGGTGAGAACCTACTTCCATTTCTAAAAACAACAGTCAAATCTCATGCCTGATTAAGTCAGAATGGTACATTTCAGATTTCTCAGATCAGGGCAGGACCTCCGCAAAATTGTAGTGTGCTGGAGTTATGATTCCAACCAAATGAGCCACGTGGAAATTTAAATAAATGTACATAATGAATACATGTCATCTATTTATGATCACTGACGACCTCAAACAAGGCTAGAAACACGTGATTCATATTCGTGAGAGGTATGTTTGCCAAAGACCTATCTATAAATTGCTAATTATTTGTTTTGAACCCTAGAATGACTTCAATATTAATCAATACTTTCTATCTTATATTCTATTTACCTTTTATTTTTATTAAAGTTATACATTTATACATTTGAAACAGCAAATAGTATTATGGTGTTTCTTATAAAATACAACAGTTCTCTCTTTCAACTTCTCCGTGTCTTGTGTCCTGAACTTCAAAAGTCAACATATTCAATTCTTTTGTCTGTTCCTTCTAATGCTTTGTCTTCATGTTTCTAAGTAATTTGCTCATCTTTTAGATTTATTGATCAATATATTTAGGTCACATGTACTAACCTTTATAGTTGTTGAAAACTGAGGTCTCCAATCACCTATCCTTAACCAAGTTAAGTCCAAATTTGTATTTGAATAGTTTCTTTTATCTACGTGACTATAATTCCATCAGTAGTCTTCACTGGTGAGCCAAGTAGTGTCCTCTGATTAGATTTCCTTCCCCTTGCATCATTTTTCAAACAGATCTGCCTTACATCTCTTGGTAGCCATCCCCAATGATCAAAATAAAAATTCTCTTATTTTTCTTATATTTATGAACCCCTCAGCCTCTATCCCTCTGTCTGCTATTCTGTTTAGTCCTGGGAAACAGGTTTTATTGTACCCTATTGTAGACATGTATTCTCCAAAACACTAAAATATATTTATTTACCTTTGTTATTTATTGTTAGTTCCTAGAGTCTTGAATTATAGTTTTAAATAAGGCTTCCTCAGATTTTGAACACATTGTTCCATTTTACTCCCAAATCTTGGGTTGTTGTCAAGAAATAATAATGTTCTTTTTATTCTTATTTCTTTTGTATCTGATCTATTTCTCTTGCCCCTCTGGATGTCTTTGGGATCTTTCTCTTTATTCTCAATATTCTTTAATTTCATGAGGATTTGACTTCCTGGGGGATTTTTACCATTCAACACCCTTCAGATTCATGATATGTTGGTATAAAAGTACATGTAATTCAGTTCTGGCAAGTTTTCATCTATTAATTAATTGAAATTTCCCTATGTCCATTTTCCCTCTCTTTTTTTGGCTAAAACTCCTGTCATCTTTGGTAGTTGGACATCCTTGGGTTTATCCTTTTATTGCCCATTCCTTTGTCTTTTTGCTCTACCTTCTAGAAGATTTCCCCAAAATTATATTCAAAGTGTTTAATGATATTTTTGTCATTTTGTTCTCATTTTCAAAATTTTAAATGATTTTTTTATCTTACCATTTTTACTGCATTCTGCTTTTGCATAATAAATGTGATAATTTCTATTTCTGAAGCTATTAATTATATATATGCATATATTCATTTGTTGGTTTTATGCAAGTTCATTTTTTAATGTCTTTGCCATTCTTGTAATCTCTCTCAAACATCTGGTGATCATTAACTCTTTATTTATAATTAAGAATAAGAAACTGGAAAGCTGGCTGTAATCTCAAGTTAACAGAAGGGGCATGCTGTCTAGGGGACTTGAATGTAAGATGATTGGGTGGAGAGCTGGATGTTTTGAAGGATGACCACAATGCCCAATTTTAAGGTGTTCCCCCTGCCCCCCGCATGGCATTGTGTTTCTTTAGAAACTATCTTCCAGTCTCCAGCTCAGGGATGATAAAGAATGGCTGGAGGTAACAGAAGAAACTTGAATATCTCGTCCTTCAGTCTTCAGTTCCACTTTACTTCTGTGTTTTCATTTTATCCCTTTAGCTCTCTATGTCCCCCTCTCTTGCTACCATATCTGGGAAATCCAGAGGCTCTCTAGTAAAATGTTTTCAAAGAACACAACTTCTGACAAGTTGGGAGTGATTCGTTAGTTATCTGACCTTGATGTTGACGAGGTGAATGGATACAGGCAGCCATTCCTGCATTACAACTACACTGACACATTTTCAAATAACCTCTATGGCTTTGGCTAAAGCCTCAACCCAACTCCCTGGGTAGCCTATGCTATTGAGTCCCAGAGTTTTTAAATTTTCTGTCCAGTCACTGTCACCCTCTTCTACAGACACTCAAACTGGTCTTGCCAATCAGATAAGTCTTCTCTGCCCTGATAAGTCAGTTACTAACTCTCTGTCCACGTTGGCGTATGGGGTTCCCTGCTGCCTAAACACTTATTTTCCCAATCCTTATTGTTTTACATCTTTTCCTCTTTCCTATTATTATAGTAAAATCTGCAGAGAAATAGGAAATAAAAATCTGTCTTCAGTTGATTATGTTTACCTCTAAGCTCAGATTCAGTATTTTTTCTTTGCATTTTTTAAATACCCTAGCAAATAAGAAAAAGAGAATCATATAGAGATTCAGTATTCATAATTCTTTTTTAAACTCTCTTTTGACTGTTGCTACCCCTTCCTCTAGTTTAATCACTTTCCCAATCTTCAGGGATGTCTAGGCAGTGACCACCCTAACTTTTTATGTTGAAAAGGGGTGTTGACATTATTGGAAAAGGGGATACAACTGGTTTATGTTCTTGAAGAGGCTCTTGCCTCTAAGTTTGGGGACTTAGCTGTCATAGGAGCTCGCTGGAGGATTTAAGTTTCTGAAGAATAAACTTAGTGAGTGAAATTTTTTATAGTTTCAGAGAGGGACCTGGATATTCTTTAGGGTTTTCAGGACTACTACTGACTTGGGCTTATCACTAATCCTGTGGCCATTTGGTATATCTAGATGAAGCTTGCATAGCGGTAACCTGCAGGACAGCCTCTCAACCTTGTCTGAAATCTCTTAGCCACTGAAACCTTATTTTGTTGCCTTTCTTTTCCCCCTATTGGTCAAAAAGGCATTGTTAATCCCTCGATGCCAGAGTCAAGCTCATTTCAGGAATCCATGTCCCATGTTGCCAGGGAGACTCTCTCACTTGGGGGAGTCCTGTCCCATGTGGGAGGAGGGTGATGAATTTATTTGCAGAGTTGGGCTTAGAAAGAGAAAATCCACATTTGAGAAACAAAAGAGGTTCTCTGGAGGTGACTCCTAGGCATAATTATAGGTGGGCTTAGCCTCCCCTTTGCAACCATGTTTCACAATAGCAAGCCTCAATATCAAGGGCTTGACATTTAAAGTAGGGGGTTCCTAAGTTCACATAGCATATGTTATGTCCACAATAATCAATCACTATTTCACTTCATCATCACTTAGTTGTACCATCCTCATCATTCTCCATTTTAAACAATTCTCATGACTCCCAAACACTCCATAGCTCTTTTCAGCCCTTAATTATTCATCCCTAGTATTTGTGTGGTACTAATAAGGCATTCCTATTATATATAGTCCCTAGTATGCAATAGGTAGATTTTTCCCACATCCCACTCTATTGTCAACACTCTGTTCCAGTGTCACACCTTAGAAGTATATCATGCAGGCCCCTATCTATATTTGTGGTGCTGATCTGTGGGATACATGCCTTTACACAATCCCTTTCAATCCTGTTCACCTTCAGTGAAGCTTTGACACTTATAACCCCATTAACAATTGTCACCCCATCCATTCCTACACCTTTAAATTCACCCTCATTAACATATGTGAACATATTAGGTTATCAATGTAAAATCAATGTCTTATAATACAAAGTATTGGGGTCCTAGGGATAGACAGAAGCTAGTGAAGTGGGAATGAAAATATTTGCATTTTTAAGAAGGACTAAATCACCCTTGAACTAATTAGCAATTAAGGTGGCCTTTACAAATTTTAAAAATGATTGTTTTCCTTCTGAAAGCCATTTTGTGGTGACTGGCAGAAATCTGTTTCCATGCCTTTTAGAACAATCTCACTTCTGTCAGCTTTGTAGCAGTCTTCAGGTTGTTAAATGTCTAAATGATAAGAAGAAGTCTCCAAAGGCAAAAAAAAAAAAAAAAAAAAAAAAAAAAAAAAAAACTTGTAGGAGAAAGGACCCTAAGAAATTAGCCTAACTTGCTAGTTTTTTTATTTTCCATCCCACTGACTAAGGGGAAAAATCATGTCAGTAACTGACAAAAGTATATCAAGTTTTCATTAAAAACATATTCATGTCAACATTAAGTAAGTTTCCATCAATTGTAATGGGACACTTATGTAGGTACAAAGTAAGGAAATAAAAACAGAGTGATGCAGGGCACATTGCAATCCATTTAGGGGAAGATCATCATTTCTATAACAAAATCATAGAGTGTTTCTGATGCATGATTTATCACCAGATTATTGAAGAAGGAATTCCCCGCTCTTGTTTTCAATATGGGTATCCAGTGCTTTGGCACACAGAATGAAAGAATGCTTTCCCATCAAATGTTTAGAGGTGGAGCTCTTTTCTTAGCTGTTAGGAAAAAAGCAGTTTAGGCATGTGTTAGACTTTACTCTTACCAAAAGATGTTCCATAAGATTACATAAAACAATATAAATTCAAAATCCATTGACAAACCCTCCACTCCCCAGTACAAATCCCCAGAGCATCATTCCTAAAACTATTGAGATGAAACATAACCTATGGTGTAGATCATGCCAGAAATCAATATATGAAAATAAAAGCAGTCTTGGCAAGCCTACTTCTTCACCTTAACTCTATCAGGGCCCCTCTAGCCCGTGAGCCTATTCACACGGAAATGGATAGATACCTACTCATATCACGTGCATGTAGCACATCCTTTTCTTGGCTCTATTTGAGTGCTCTTTCCATGGTCCATGGAATGTTCCTACATTGGCCCCTTTCCTGAAAATGGAAGCCAAGGAACATTGTCACTAAGTCAATTTCAGTTCTTCCTTCAGTTCTTCCTTCTAAATCCTGTTCTCAGGTAATGAAGTAAGGTTTGAAAAATAACAGGTGATATTAATAATGATGGAATTAATAAAAACAGCAATGAGTCATATGGAGGAAGCATTTCAGATTTATATTTCCATTTTTCATACATTATCTTATTTGCTACTCATCCGTACTAGGTGGGTAGACAGGAGAGAGACTGGACTTATTTCTACTTCACATAGTTTTAAAAAGAAGGGTGGCTAGCGTCATAAAGAGGTGGATCTTTGCTGAGAAAATCTGGGGTTCTTTCCAGTTCATTGGGGGCTCAACTCAGTTTGCTTTTGTTGTAGTCCAGAATTAAATTGTTGCAGCAACTTGTCCCTCTTCTGTGATTTCCTCCTCCATTCTCAAACCAATTCGTTGTTACCACTATCAGCCAAAATTAATACATTTGTCTAAAAGCTCAACCGAATTAGTTCATTGTCTAAAGCTATTGATTTTTATTTTCCTATCAAAGAAAGATACTCACTTAAGGTGTATACAGGCCCAAAAAAGATTGATAAAGGGATAGAGGTACCTGCTTGTTAAAAAATAAAGGCATAGATTCTTAGGATTGAGTTTATGGATCCCTAAGGAGTTCTGTGGATAGGACTGAAGAAACAATCACTCAATTAAAATTATTTACAAATTTGCATATCCTCCTTCTGCCACCTTGGGAAGAGAGTCCAATAGTTATCAAGAGGAGTCTTAGGTAATGCTGACAATGAAAATTAAGGAAGAGGACTAAGAAAAATTCTTCTGCTGTGTTTGTAATTGAAGCATTACTGTAATTCAGAAGTTTGATCATTGGATTTACATAGAAAAGTGACACATTTAATGCCAATTAGAGTGATAGTAGGTATTTGTTTTCAAATCATTACTTTAGGAGTAATCTCCTGCGGTTAGAAAATACTCTGTTCAATTATCCAGACTTCCTTTCTTAAATTTCAAAATACTCTGAATTTGGCGATCCATCTCCTCATTGTCAAGGAATTGGAGATGGTTACTGGAATAGCCACAGAACATAAATACCTATCCTTCATTTTAAGTCAAACTATGGCATCTTGGATATACTATTCTCATTATGGTCAGTGGACACCTACAGCTCTATGAAAGGAAAATAACAAAAATAGTGTGCATAGTATGTGCCCCTGTTTTAAGCATTACATATGTAATGGCATTTGGTAGGCGCTTATTTGTCGTCACAGCAGTCTGCATATTAGGTGCTCTGTCATTCTATAGGCAATGAAAGTGGGGCTTATAAACAGTAGAGACTTGCTCATGGTCAGACAGAAAGTGAGAGTCAGGTTCAGGTGCAGGTAGACCTGACTGGAAAGACCCAGCTCTTAATTACCCTATTATTCCTCCTCTACTTATGAATGAAGATTAGCCTAGGGAAGGGGCATCTTGCTTGATTTGTGAATACAGAGTCACACCACACAGTGATGTAGAAGCCTCCAGAGGCTGAGGACCCTGGGATAAAACCACGACTTGAAACTTTATGACATTACAGAGCAACAGCTGGCTGAGGACATAATTACTACTGTTAATATCGTAAAGCATCAATAAGCAGTGGGGAACGGATGGTGGAGATGTATCCAGCCACCTAATCTAAACCTTGAGAAAGGGAGTATCCTGGTTTGTCACTTCCTAGTAGAAGCCTTGTACAAGTTTCTTGACTTCTCTTCTTAATATCCTCTGAAACTCATCATCTCTCACATACTCTGATTCTTCACTAATGAAATCACAGCTTTCTCTCCTACGTCCCTTTCTACTGGATCATTTCTAACATGATTCAAACATGATAGAATGGCTCTTCTTAAAATTAACAACAAAATACCTGCTTGCACCAATATTTCCTTTCAGCTGCATCTCTACGTCTCTGTCCCTCTTCACAGCAACGTATCTTAAAACAATTGTCTGGAGTTTTTATTGCTCTCTTTTAAACATGATTATTGTGAAATAAAAAAGTTTATAAATGGTGTATGTCAAATAAAAAAAGCTTAGAAATGGTGTAAAACAGCATACCAAGAAAGAAACAAAATGAATACCTGTGTTCTCAACTTTCAGCATAAAAAAAAAGAGAGTTACCAGTACATTCCAGACAGCTCTTTTCTTCTGTCCCTCAATAACTTTCCCCAGCAAGAAAGAACAACCTGATTATTTTGCTAATTGGCCCTTATTATTCATTATAGTTTTAACACAATGTATATGTTCATCAATAATATCTTTTTCAGTTTTGGCTGTTTTTGAAACATATTACTGCAAGAATTCTGTATGCATTTTTGGTGACAGGTTTCTTTTACTGATCAATAGGTTTTTGATACTCATCAAAAAAAAATCAATAGGTTTTTGATACTGATATATGTAGTTAAAGTTTATTCTTTTTTTAGCTGTATATTATTCAATTATATAAATATATGCAAATCTGTCTCTCCATGTAACTATAAATAGATATGTGGGTTGTTCCCAGCTGCTAATAGAAACAAGGCTGCTACATTCTTTAATGTTTATCCCATGCTGCTATACTCTTTAATGTGTGTCCCATGCAAATAACTGCAAAAATTTCTCTGGAATATATGCTTATGAGTGGACTTGAAAAGAATTAAATTTTACCAATAATAAAAAAAATTTCCAAAGTGTTTAAGTCAATTATTACCTTCCTTCACATATGATGAGAGAGTTCTTTGTTCTAAAACCTTTCAAAGAGCTAATATTTTCTGATTTAAAAGTTTTACCTATGTTTTAAAATTGTTTGCCTTTTTTCAATTGAGTACCTACTTTGTTTTCGATTTGTAGGATTTATTACAAATTTTATTGTGGAGTGCATCATAGTCATGATTCAATGCATAAATGTCTTCTACCTTATGGGTTTTTGAAGGCTGAGCTAAGGGTATGCAATCTTAAATTTTATATTGTATTTCACATTTAAGCCTTTACTCCATCTTGAATTTAATTATATGGAGTGAAGTGGGATAGACAATTATCGTGCTAAATTTACTAAAAGTTCTTTTTATATCCATTCATCTAAAATGCCTTATATGACATAAATTCACCTTCCGTATACATGTGTGCTTTTTATCGTCTGTTCTATGTGGTTTTATTTATCAATTATGTTGATCTCTTGGTCTCTAATATATATTTTAATTAAATAGACATTCACAAGAGGGCACAAAATAAAAATGCACAGTTCAATGAAAGATAACAAAGCAAACACCCATATAACCAACACCCAGATCAACAAATACGATTTTATCCACACTCCAGGAGCCCTTCTTTTGCCTTTCCCTAGTTTTAACTCTTCCATTCTTCTCAAAGTTATATATCTCCCTTACTTCCACAACTACAGATGCTTCTAAGTGTGTGAATTTTTAAATGGAAGTATGTGATATTCATTCCTTTGTGTCTTATTTTTGTTTTCAGTATATTTGAGTTTCTGTGCAGCTGATGATGTCATTTTGTCGTATTCACCAAGGAATGGCAATTTCATTGATAAAGACTATTTTCCCAAATTGTTACCTTTATTCCCTGCAATTGTTACCCATTGTTACCTGAAAAATAATTTTTGATTGACATAGCTGAAAAAGGTTTTTTATTTCTGTGTATTTGCGGGCAACCTTTGTTTTTTTATTTAAATAGTTTTATATTGGACACACTTATGCACAAGATTACTGAGAAGATATGTGAGGAGAAACCATCCATACTGAAGCATGAAGGGTAAAATTAAATTGTAAAAAGTGTATTTGGGATATGGAGATAATCTGATACCATGTGTATTTGGAGAGTAAAAAAAGAATGGGGCAGAAGAAATATTGAAGATTTAATAGTATACCAACTTCCAAAACTAATCAAAGACATCAAACCATAGAATCAAGAAACACCAGAATTCTCAAACAGTATAAAAATAATTTGAGATGGATATTTGCATACAGGAAGTTTAGTGGTGAGTGCTCTTGGGATTAACACCTGTTGAGGAAGCAGGACTGGCCACAGGGAGAAGTTGAATTAAGGTTGAGTTTTAAGGGCCTCAGGCAATCACAGGGGGATCTCTAGAGCTGGGGTCTTCAGAGTTGTCTTGAACTGGGGATAGGGGCAAGGCTTTTATAAGTAGGCATCAACCAGGCCTTGGATGTGAGTTTCCCCCAGGAAGCAGGCAAGGCACATGGTGGTGTCTGCTGTGCTCTCTTTTTCACTCTCACAATGTTATGACTTTTCTCCTTTCTGTTTGCTTATCATTGAATAATGTACAATACTAGTTATGATAATATACAGAGTTACAGGATTTAACTTGATTAATTTTATTTTTGTTTTACCATAACCACCCCACTCAAACCTTAAGTTGTGATTTAAAAGCCTATCTTTTTTTATTTTTTAATTTTATGTGTCAATGGGAGACAGAACTGACTTTCTCTTGTTTGTGCTTGTGTTTGACTTTATATCACTGACTTTAAAGGGCTTTCACCTATATCTTTTACACACTAGTAAAATTGTTCTTTTGATAATTGCTGTTGGTTTGAAGCTTTATGTACCCCCCAGAAAAACATGTTCTTAAATCTAATCCTTTGCTGTGAGTGTGAACCCACAGTAAGCAGAACTTTTTGATGAGGCTACATCTATTAAGATATGACTCACCTCATTCAACCTGGGTCTTAATCCTATTACTGGAGTCCTTTCTAAATGGAAAGAATACAAAGAGAGAGAGGGGGAGAGAGAGGGAGAGGGAGAGAGGTGGAGAGCGAAAGAGAGAGAGAGAGAGAGAGAGAGCCATGGAAGGAAGAAGCTGCAAGCAATGACACCAAAAAGAGAAGGGAGAGACCAGCAGACATCACCGAGTGCCCTGCCAGGTGACAGAGGAGCCGAGAATCGCTGGCAGCCACTCTTCGGGAAGAAAGCATCACTTTGATGATGCCTTGATTTGGACCTTTTCCTGGACTTCAACCATGAGCAAATAAACTCTTGTTGTCTGATTCTCATTTTATGGCATTTGTTTTAAGCAGCATAGGAAACTAAAGTAATAATCACAGTCCCAAGTTAAAGTGAAGAATAAAGTGGTGACTTAGGAGAGGGGAGGAGCAGTTCGCAGCCTGGAAGCAGTGTTCCCAGCTGGAGAGGGAAAGCACTGCAGGCTTGTGATCAGAGAAGTGCCTGTTTTTTTTCCTCTGTTGGAGAAATATAGGGGGTTTCTTGGATAGACATCACCTCTTATTTTGCCGCACTTTCCTCAAATTTGAAATCTTTTTCTAACTTTGATTAGTCAGCATTTCCCCTGATACCCAGGTGATTGATGAACACTAGTCTTAGTTGCAATTGCCACTGATGGCTTCATCCTTTTGTTATTATATTGAAATTGGATGGTGAGAAGTGTGAAGCACACATGTCCTTCTACTCTCAGACTGGAAAATCCCGTCATACATGTTGATTCTACTTAATTTGCTCTATTTAATATGTCTTCTTGAGCCATTTCACAGTGAGGTAGCATATAAATATAGAGTATATTTAAAATTCAAGGTGTTTTAATTATTGTCTTGATGAAAGGATATTAACCTGAATGAATTTAGCATTGAATTCTTCTGAAGGGGTTAAAGCAAACCCCTTCCATTTGATTATATCATGCATTTTTTTAAATTATGACTTTGTTTCCAAAATAGCTCTGCTAATACTTACTTTGGTCTTTAAAATATCTCACCTTTAAGAATAAAAGACTGAGTATTTTCCCAGCAGGTTTCATGTCACTTAAAGAAGAATGGTTCACTATTAGGAGTTCTGAAATAGTCATTGAAATACCTGGCTCCAGTTTGGTTTTTCTACTTACAGACTGCTTGACATCAGGCAATTCTCTTCAAATCTCTAAGCTTTGATTTCATCTTTTCTCATTCAGCAAAATAAGAGAATATTAGGGTAAACGATCTTCAAGTTTCCTTTTAGCTGATACACAAGCACTTCTATAAAGTGCGGAAGTTTGTTCCAGGTTATAAAATAAGCTAGCAATGGGATTGGAAATAAAGCCCTCGGGATATATATTTAGCCATAATCAGATGACCTAGAGAAAAGAGCAAGAAAAACTTCATAAAAAAGAAAGAGTAGACAAGTAAGTGTTTCAATAGTGATGTGGAAAATAGGGGTGAAAAAGACTAGGTGGGAAATTGTTTGAAAAACAGCTAAGGATAAAATGAAGGAACACTAATATCATCTGAAGGCATAATTTTGCTCTTGTGATCTACCCAGTGACAAAATGCAGGTTATTAAATTTTCTCATTCCTTTTCCTCTCCACAAATAGGTGTTTTGCAAAATATCTGTCAAATTTTAAATCTGTGGTTCATCAGAGTTTTTTGAAGCCTGTGAAGCAATAACATCTTTCAACAATGCCACCTGAATGTGGCTAAATGAAGTTTGATGATTCGGTGGTGATGCAGGGAAGAAAAAGCTAGAGATAAAGGGACCACAGCATTAAAGATCATTGTTCATGATCTTATTTTCAAGAATGGTATGATGCAATGAAGAAACATCCTTGAAAGTTGCAGCCTATGCATGTTGCACTCTTTTTACTTGATTGGTCAATTGATTCATGGTGATTACTAACAATAAAAATGGTTAGTTACATGAGTAAATATGCACACAGCTCAAGAACGCATAAGAGCACATAATGCTATATTTGGAAGTTAAAGGGAAGTGGGTACAACCAGGGTATAATTTCCTAAAGCTCTCATCTCCTGGCTAATAAGGTCAGTCCATGCCACTAGTTTATTTTAACAAGGGACCAAATAATAGCTTACATTTATTGAAAAATGTGAAGAACTGGTAATGTTTTATGTGCATTATGTACAGTTTTTAAAACAAATAGTCATGAATCCTTCATTTTAGGTGTTTTCATCTACATTTCACAGTAGAGATAAACCAAATAACTTTCCCTGAAGTCCACAGTCCATAATCCTAACTCAATCTTGCACTGCGTCTCTGACAAATTGGTTTTCTCTCACCTTCAGAAATCATTACTCTTGGTTTCCTGAAGCTCGGGGACTTTGGATCCATTATATAGCTAAAAACCTGGAATCAAATTCAGCTATGCTCTCACTATCTATAAAATGGTAAATAATAATAGCCACCCTCAGAATCATAACCAATTCAAGGAAATATGCACAAAAACTTTTACTAGAGTGTCTAGAAGTTTGTAATAAATCAAGAAATGGTGATTGTAATTTTTTACATCAAGTTAGTTGGTATCAATGCCTTGCCCCAAATTGCACCCTAAATTTCTGAAATCACACCCTATTTTCTCTTCAGGAATAGCCCAAGCCTTTCTTCCAGATCCTAGAGTAGAGTTAATTTATTCAGATCCATGATCCACTAAAAATTTTGTCTCTCTGGAATGTCCTGGGAGGATGGGGTGCTAACTTACTATAGAATGTGAGCTCAGGCATTTAGAATGATTAAAAAAAAAACACAAAATTATCAGAGACTTTTCTATTTGGGTGGATGAATATTGCGGGATGTAATGATTTCAGTAATTAAATTCATGTAGTTATTTATAATTACCATTTACATAGATGCCATATTTGCTAATAATTGTTAGAAGGACCTCAGACTCCTGCCTCTCCCCACCCTTCACAAAAAATAGAGAAAGGCAACACAGATTTATTTGACAATGGCATTATCTTTTGTTTATTATAGGGAAATAAATATGTCGAGGTTCAGATTGAAATTATTTGACTAGTTCCTCAGTATATTTAATTAGATAATTTTATTTCCTCTTTTATTCTAAATGTTCAGTTGAAGCAGCACTGACATCTCTAAAAGATCACCTTTTATTTGGCCACTTGACAAGAAAATCCTTGATTAGTGTCATTCATAACCATCAGGGTAGAATTTCTTCTTTCATTCAAAGTAATAATTGAAATCTTTAGAAAAATTACCCCTAAGTAAGTTATTTTTTTCTTAAAGAAGTTAACAGATTTTGAAAGTGGAATGTTTGTATGTATGGAAATATACACAAATACAAAATAGAAGTGAATAAATCACATGGAAATAAACATTCACATATACCTACCAGGGCATAGGGTCAAATTTGATACAGCACGTGTTTTTGTATGCCCAAGAAATCAAGAATGGTTTTTGCATTTATAAATGAATTAACAATAATCAAAAGAAGAATATTTCATTACTCATCAAAATTATATGAAACTCAAATTTCAGAGTCCGTAAAATACAGTTTTATAGGAATCCATCCATGCCCATTTATATATCAATTGTTTGGGGCTGTGTTTATGTTATAACAGGAAAGTTGAGTATTTTCAACAGAGATAGTATGGCCCACAAAGCATAAATCACCATCTTGCCCTTAATAGATTTTTTTTTGCCAATCTCTGATATAAAATAAAAACCAATTATATCTATGTATTCCTCTCTTTGTTGTACATCCTACAGTCACACTCCTTGTCCCAGGCCCATTTTTCCAGCAGACTGTGCCACGATGACGTTTACCCTTGCTTAGTTAGCACTCCTTTCCTAGAGCCATTTTTAACCAAAAACATGAATTTTCTTCTTTTTCCAACTCATGGAATAATGAAAACATTTTATACACTGGATTTTCCAGTGATATTTCTACACCATTGTTCTTCCTTAAAAGTCAATGACGTTTTTTTCTGTTGAATCCATATCTTCAGAAAATACTATATTCTTAATAATTTATTAATCCTTCCATCTTCCCTTGCATCCATCCTTTCACCCCACAAATATTTATTAGGTACAAGCCAGGCAAGAAGGATACATGGATTCTGTGTCCCTACAGAGCTCACATTCATTTTTAGGAACAGACTCACAAACAGTTAGAGTAGAAAAGAATGAGTAGTATGTTAGAGGTAATTTACTGAGTATATGAAGAGCAGGAAGAATGAAGCATCCCATGCCTACCAATCTTTCAACACCTATTTAATTTAGGTGCTTTACCAATAATTTCCTCTTTATTCAATTTTTTTACCATCATCATTGCCTCTTGGTTCCTCAAGCTCCTCTGTACCAGTGAGGCTGACAACTATTTCACCCCCTTATGCACAAGAAGGGTCACATTTAGAGTCATTCAGAAAGATTCTGAAGTTCCTCCTGTGACCACAGAGTGACACTGGTTCTGCATCCCCTTCTCTTCCCGAAGCTGCTCTTCACCATATTTTCTCCCCAGTTCCTCCATGTCTACCAGCAACCCACACCGACTTTGCCACTGTCAGTTTGTCCTGTCAAGAGGGCCTCACCAGACCTCCCGTGCACTTCAGATTTGGTCTTCATTTATCTCATATTTACAACCCCATTCTTGAGTGATATCCCAATACTTGTTTCCTTTGCCCCCATTTCCTACCTATTTTGACAATCAATGTAAAAAATCAAAAAGGAATGCTGAATTGTTCTATTCATCACTCATAACCTCTAACATCAGCTGGGGCCTTAATGCTATATAATGTTCTCTAAAAAAGTCTTTTGAAAACTCCTTAAACTCACAAAAGTGGACAAATATACTCTATTCTCTTCACCCCTGTTATCATGATAGACTCTTTGGACTCCATTTTCCTCAGCAATATACTCTCGGTGCCTCAGTTCTGCCCCAAACTCTTATATATTCCAGGTTACTGAAATTTGACCAAATTAATGCTCTAACCATTCTTATTAAAAATAATGGAAGAAAAGCCTCTGTATTGACTCCAGATCAGAGGCAGCAATAAGGAATATTTAGAGTGAGGTGTCAAGCTGCTCCACGGCTAAGGCAGAAAGAAATCCACCATTCTCTGTATACTTAATAAGTAATTGCAGGTATATGGGGGAAACCCCACCCCTGCTTGTCGCTACCTTTGGATGGCATTTAGGGAAGTTCATAATAATCATTTAGAATGAAGCAGTGTAATCTGTTGGCTATACATACATTTCCTGAAACCACACAGAAGGTGTTCAATCTTGTGTCTGCCACTTGGCAGCTACTAGAACCCAGGACACTCATACCACTTAGCCCAGCTAGAGCATTCTGTTGCATGCAATAAGTAAAGTAACAGAACCGTGCCCATGGGACTTTTCTTATATTTAAAAAGCGACATTACCTGGAAAGCAGTAACAAAGTGTCTGGAAAATAGAAAGTGCCTGATAAATTATAATTTTAAATCAATAGAGAATGAGCATCATGTTAAAAGATAGCAACATACCAGAGCGATGTTAGATACGAAGATGGCCGCATCCAGAAGAGAGCTATTAAATGAAAGGGAAATCTCTCTTGGGAAATTAATTACAATAAAAAGAAATTCTATTTTAGCTCCCTTTACACAGCCTGATAAAATATTCTCTGTTCTAGGGCCATTTTTTTTTTTTTCATCTAAATGTTGACCTATTCTAAGGTGATGAACATTTACTATATAAAAGTAAATGCACTTAAAACCAAACATTGTATCAGAAACCTTCCCTGTCCCCTTAATTGTGTATCTCCACATTTGATTTCTCCCCATACTTTTTAAATTTTCTAAGACTCTAAAATTCTTCTTCTAAGAGAACTTAAACTAAGAACCATGCATCCATCCCATAGTTCTCTGCTCTACACAGCAGATCCTTCTGACTTTTGACAGATTGATATTTATTTGTTTCTCTCTCCAGTTTCACATTAGAAACAATTCTCCATTGTATGTTTTACAATAGACCCTCAAGCTTGTGCTAAATTCTTCACATACTGATCAAAATTTAGATTCCCCCAATCTTGTTTATGTAGACTCCATTTGCCTTAAACTGTGAGAAAATAGTCTTGACAATGATTCGTAAGAACATTTTGGTTCATGACATGCCTTTCAGTAAGGAATAATCTCATTTGTCCACAACCCAACCGTTATCCGTCTTTCAAGGCACAGCTTAAATGCTGCTTTGTTCAAGAAATAGTCCATGTTTCATATGGGTGGAGAAAAACTCTTTTTGTTTTGCTATTTGCCATAGCATCATTCTTTATTCTCTGTGTTTAGCACCTATGAAGCATTTGATTAATAGATAACTTTGTTATCATTCTCCTCCTCCTCCTCTTCATTATCATTATAATGAATATATTTTAATGAAGGACTTTAGCTTAAGTTTTATCAACTGCCATGTTCAGGCACACTTAGCTGAAAAAAGGAAAAGAAAAAGAACAGTCCATTGGAACAGATAAGCATCCAATAGCCACGTTGCTACTTTGTAAGCCATCTCTTTAAGGTGATCCCAACTAGTTTCTCTTATTCCCAAAGGCTTCCTTGCTCAGAATGAGCCTTTCCTTAAAAAGAAAAAAAAATACTTAGCTGTATTTGAAGACTTGCAAGCAGGCAATCCAGAAGTCTATTTGCAGAGGCTGGAGGAATCTCCCACAGTGAGACAAAACCCTCAAGCTGCTTACCTTGCCAAACTTCAGCAGTTCTGTGCATTTCTGGAGAACTTGTACCACTCCCCATCAGAAGCCTATCTGCAAACTGCAGAAGAACCTAGTGGTAAAGAACTAAATTTAAAGGGAAAAGGTTTCAGGTAAATGAGACAACCCAGTAACCAAGTCCCGACCTGGAAGTGACCCAGTAACCTAAAAGAGAACATGATAGGTCCCACAAATATGGTGCCAGCCTAGCCATATTGGATGCATTTTGGGCCCTAGTGAGGCAAAGGCACACAGCATTTAAGCACTCTAATAGCTGCTCCTGTCAAAATGTTATAACCCAGTAGGGAATGATCAATACAACTTTGGCAATCAAGAGTGTAAATATTGAAGAGACAGGGAGATTCCTCTTGATAACTACATGGAAGACGCACACGTTGGTGTGAAGCCACAGGAAGCAGGTTCTGAAGGATAGGGGCACCACAGAGACTTTGACACCTGGCAAAGCAGTGGGCCTCCACCGGCAGCTTCCATCAGGAAGGGATTTGTTATGGATATACTAAGAAAAACCTACAGGATTGCCCAGAAACAGCAACACTGCAGAGGCAAGGGTGCAAGAGTAGCAGATATAAGAGCACAGATAGTTCTAGTTCATGTCACGTAATTATGTGTCTGAATTACTTTGCTCAGGAGAGTCATAGTATTGGTTTCTATGGAGATGCAAGTAGAAAGGGTGGTGGGAAAGATGACACCTGAGTACAGCGAGATCAGACCAGGAGGTCCTGGCAGATGTTGCATGGTTATGTTTTGAGCAAAACCAGAGCTATTTATGGGCAAAATGAGAATATTGCTCAGCTGACAAGTCACCCATTCCAAGCAGAAGGTTTGGAGAAAGAGGTAGAGTGTGTCTACGAAACAAGGTAGGGGAAACCTGGAAAGGCCAAGGAGAGGGTGCCTTGACAGCCAACCATTTAGGTAGAAGCAAGGAAATGACTTCCATAAGCATGCTTCTTATATCCTCTAGTTTCAAAAGGGCTATGCATTCTTTTATGGTAAGGTTCATAGCATACTCAGTTTTGTAAACTCCATGCCACCAGGCATGTGACCTGCTTCAAAATAAAAGTTCAAAATGTTTATTAGTTCATTGAACATTGAACCAAACACTTGGTTCATGTAATTACTCAAGTCCCCTGTTCATATGTTCTCATAGAGGACTTACCCTCCTCCTTATTTATTTCAGTTAAGTGTGACTGGAGCAACATTTAAGAAAGTACATGGCTGGGAAGAAATGCAAGAGAGGAAGGGGGAAATGAGCTTTCAAGATTGGAGAAGTTAGGAAGCTTCAGCATCCTCTTCTCTCCCATATTTCAGAAATGAGGACAAACACCCTGATGCAATTCATTACTGGTTCTCAATGGTGTTCTGAACTTCAATTTCATTATAAAAAATGGTAGAGTTTATGACAGTAATATGATAAAAATGGACAGGATTTTGGCAGAATTTACCGTGTAAAATCTAAATAAGAAAACTCAGAAAAAAACATTGGCTTTGCATCATATTAAATCCCTGATATAAACTAGACAAAAAGTGTAATTTCCTTTTCTCTCTTCCAGGCACATAAATTTTATTATCTCCAGTGTAAGGCAATTTTATTATGCCCAGTACAATGAGCAGTTAGGAGAGTCCTCTCAAAGTGCATCTGTAAAGTCTTCTGGTGGTGGTGGTAGTTGCATGGTCATATCAATTTAATCTCTTAAATATATCTTTACTCTTTCCTCCATTCCAAATACCTTAGTTCAGACCACTTTCATCCTAAACTGTTGCATCAGATCATCACCTAAATGGCCTATCTACTTAAGTGAATCCATTATACATGCTTCTGCCAGAATTCCATGTTGTCCCCTTGCTCAAAATCTGTCTCAGACCTACTTTTCCCTACCAGAAAAAAAATGCAAAGAACATTTAATGGCATATAACCCCTCAAAAATGATAGTGGAGTAACTGGCTAATTGTTGAATGCTTTCAAAGAATAATACAGTTTCCAGATAGTAAAGATAATTGAAAGAAATAGCCCATAAGTAAAATCCCAGGAAGGTTGTGGGATAGGAGAATAAAGACAGGGATCTACTAAACAAGGAGGTAAGACATTACTTTATTGACCTTGTTGTTTGCTTGTTTCTCACCCATCCCACCTGTGCTGTCCTCAAGACCAGCCCATATTTGGAGATTTGCCTGAAGGACTCACAGAACTCAGCAAACATTAATACACATGACTATGATTTTTTATCGCAATGTAGTAAGGTTGCATGCTTGGAACATAAGGGAAAAAAACACAGGCTAAGTCTGGAGGAATCTGTATATAGGTTTCCTTATTCTCTCTCCTTCCCATGAAGGGTGACACAAACTCTTCCACAGCAATGAAAGAGCAGCAACACGTGGGTGATGTTCCTGTTCAGAGAAGCCCATTAGAGATGCAGAGGCCCAAGGTATTTCTTGAGGACTTGTCACAAACCCAAACTGCAGACTCCCAGAAGGGGAGCAGGTACTCAGCATACATCATGTTGTTTGCACAGTTCAGGCACAGTGAACCATCCTTATCAGTTAGCTGTAATCGGGGACACTTGAGAGCCAAGTTCCAGATGCCTGACAAAGACCAACATTGCAAGCAGGGTTTTATAGGGATGGTAATCTCAGGTCTGCTATGTTAATTGTTTTTTCTCCACAAAGTCACATATGTGCATGGTACATATAGGAAAGGGGGAGCCAATGCATCAGAAATCGTGGCCTTAGTCTCAAAGGAGAAGCATGGGATTGGCTGCACTTCATTCTCAACATAATGCAAAAGATACGGCATCTAGAAGAAATTAGAGGGATCGATATAAGCCAATGAACGTGTCTCACCATGAAGGCAGGTGCATAGAAATACTGTACAGCTGGTTAGCACAAGTGATGATCCTGAGGAGAACAAAGACCATCAGAATTCTGGGATAGGACAAAGAAGATACCTTGTGCAGAAGTATTAAGACCATAAACCCCAAAAGGACCATGGATTCCTGCAGTGGGTCCCAACTCCAGATCTCCATGGCCAGAAATATCAGTCACACCTTAGTGTTTGCCTGACCAAATGTCATCAGCTATTTCACTCCAGGGAATGAGACTTTACTTTAAAGGCACAATGAAAGAAAAAGTTCACCTGTGTACTTAATCTCCATATTGAGCATTGACTTGGTGGGGTAGTGAGTGACAGAATGAATGACTGAGAATTTACTTAAAAACTAGATCAACTGAAACTGCCTGTTTACCTGAGCTCCGATATTAATAGGCAGAATATTGAATCTGGTATGAATGTATTTTAACTAAAAGAAGTGATTAATTGACCAAGCTGAGGTGTAATGGTATACAAAAGGGTAAGATTGGGGACTTTCATTAAAAAAGAACGGTTTACATTTTATGAAATGAAAATTCATCACTATCTTTTAATATTTTCATACCATGGGTATATTTTCAACCTTTGATACAAATAATTTAATAAGATAATATTGAAAGTATCCTTTTCTAAAAAGAAATTAAAAAATTGAGTTGGGGGTGAACTGGGTAGGAATTTTGCAGAACCCTATAATTCAAAGTTCTTAATTCAGAATTTTCTAGACCTAAGGAACAGTTGGTGCAAATCCCCCAAGTATAGAACAAGTACTGAAAAAGCAAGAGACTAAAAGAAATTAATTTTGCAGTAGTCTAGGTGAAATGCAATGGTGGCAGAAGAGAAATCAGTGTATCATATAGAATGAGCTAAAAGTGGACATGGGAAGAGTAAAAGAGGGTTGCAGTTTTATTTCCAGATTTCTAGCTTAAGTATTGGGTAGAAGATTGTGCAATTTATTGAGAAGCAGAAAAGAGAAAGGGGTGGAAGCAAAAGTATGCAACAACTAATAATCTAAAGTTCTGTTTTGGCCAGGTTATATTTTTGGTGCTTACTGGATACCCAAGTGGAGATTTTCAAGTAGGTGGAGAGACATATGAGTGTACACCTCAATATAAAGGTCATAAATGTCAAGAACAATGTGAGAGTCATTGCATATAGAAAGTTTTTAAGCCAGGGCTCTTGATGTGTAGTCAGAGAAGAGTAGAGGGCCCAGGAATATACCCTGGGGCTTTCTACCATTAGGGAAAATTGGACTGCATTTCACAGCAATAGGCAGAGGGCAGAAGCTAAGGCAGAAATAAGCAAAAAGAGGCTCAGGGAGGAGGAAAAACAGGAATATTTCAACAAGAAGGCAGTTGTCATCAGTGTCCATCACTAAAATATAGAGTAAAGTGAGGATAAAAAATTAACCATTGGATTTCAGAGATGAGATTGAAAAGGCTGTTTAGTTTGCTTAATGGCTTTACAGAATATTTCTTTCAATGATGTGATATAATTTTATGACCCCTCAATGAATATTTGATCACATTTTGGTATTATATGTATTCAGATTTTCAAATATAGTTTCATATATATTTCAAATATAGTTTCCATACTTCTCCCAAGTCCTATAACATCTATGCTAAAAGGTTATGATTGGAAAAGTAATATTCATTTGATGTGATTTCCAGTTCTTTACTGTCCTTTATGTGTCAAAGTTCATCGAAGATTATGTTCAAATAATTCAACCTAGCTGTTTAGGTAAAAAATAAGAAATATAACAGGAAAAATGCTAGTGCTGTTATTTTTAATAATAGATTTATTTGCAAAGCAATGCTTTAATTTCGTCCTCTTATTTCTTGTGGTCTCAATTTCTATGACTATAAAAATGCTTTTAAGCTTTCAGGTAAAGAGTGGAACAGGGAACATCTAATGTTCTTTATGCTCTCTTGTGTGTTTTAAGTTTACCATGACTAAGGCAGATAAAACAGCTCTCTTAGCAAGAACAAGCAGAAGAGTATAAATTCTACTGAGTTCCGAATCACTGACAACTTTACAAAGTTTAAGTTAATGAAGCTGTGAGGAATGGATACTTGCACTTCCTACTTCAATGAGAACATCCTCTTAACTGAGTAATATAGGTAGGCATTGGTGTGCAATAAAATAAGAAATAGACTCTCTCTTAAGCCATGACACAGTTTTTTTTCCCCATTTAGTAGCCTTTAATCTTGGAATATCTTGCTTTGTTTCTTTTCAACTTACTTCAACTTCGTGTGTGACACAGATTATTTGCCCAGTATTTTCAATAAGATACTTGAAAACAGCCAAACCTGACTCTTTAATTTCTCTGTCAATAAGAAATAAAATACAAAGAATTTCCCATGAAAAGCATGTTATAACATGGAAGTTTACCCATCATCAATGAAAGTCAAAATGTGAAAATCCAGAGCTGCGAAACTGCTAAACCGTGATCAAAATAGTTCATAAAAAAACACACACGCAAACAGGAACTTAAATGGTTATTGGCTTTTTCATAACAATTAATTGCACTTTTCTTGTATAATTGGCTAATTCCATTTAATAAGAATTCAAGGCATATTTACTCAGCTGATGGTCTGTGAGATGTGCTGCAAATGTTAAAAAGAGAAGAGAATTTCTATCTATAAAGAGACCTGTGGAGCACAGGGTGTGATTTGGGATTGAATTAATCATTCAAAGCACAACCTGTCCTCTAATGGAAAATTCTAGCCTCTGACTTCCATATCTAGAGGAGTTTGAGGAGAGTTTGATGCTATCAGTGTCTTGAGGGAGATTCAGGTACCAGTTTCTCTAAAAGATATTCCCTTTCCACTAAAACCATTACACCATTGTAGTCCAGGATGAAGTTACAAAGGAGGAAGGTGTGTATAAACCTGGAGTTGACATGATATCTAACATCTGAATGTGTTATGCAAGAAAGAACGTGGGACATAGTCATATGACTAAAGGTGAGTAAGGGGTACAGTCATACAAACAGAGCACTCAGGAGAAAAAGAGAAAGAAATATCAGAATTTTCACATTTATTTTCTCTATAAAAGACTATATGTGTACATGTCTGTGTGTATATACAGACATACATTTTTGTTGTTTAGATATATTTAATAATATTAGCAAATATGTATTGACGATGTGCCATGGGTTGGGCTAAATATGTTGGCATTGGTTATACATACAATATCCAAACTTCTCTTCCTGGAAATCTCAAAGTGTACAGATTTTTTTTAAAAAGACAACCAAAAACAAAAACCCCAAATCCTGATGTTTCACAGTTAATAGACTTTGAGGTTAGAGCTTAGCAGAAAAAAGGCGGCAGAAGTCAATGTGTGAGAACTCCAGCAATAGTCTTTAAAAGAGTTTCCTCCACTGTCAGCTGTCCATTTGCTCTACCAGTGTTCCAACATGAGGACTAGTGGTACAGAAGCTGTCACTAATTGGACAATGTCCATCTGAGCCTTTGTTTGACATCAAACCGTATCAAACTTTTGCAAAAATTTTACGATTAATTCGGACAATCACTCTATGAGGTCTCATCAGGTATCTGAGAGGAATTTACACTGCTGCCCCCATTTCCAATTTTAAATTGGCTCCAACTCTCTCCAGGTCTTAGCTTATCTTGTAGCATCCTCTATCCCACAACCTTGGAAGGGAATTGAATCATCCACTACTCACTATAGACCTACTAAGAGCTGGTGCCAGAAACCCATGAGCCAAGGATTGTGGCTGTGGGAGAAAGTAAGGCATGGTTGACCATATTCCAGAACCAGTGGCCTGGGTGTTTTCTGTTTCTCTGTTCACTTACATTCTTAATTGTTTTTTGCCTTCAAAATGAACAAATTAACCTGAAGCAATCAGGAGGCCTTAGCCTGTGTGGGTCAACATGAAGAGAGCTAGACTAGCCAGGTACAATAGTGGTACATTTACTTGCATCATAGAACAATGTGGATGGAGGCCAACTGAATTAGCAGGTCAATTATCTATATGTGTGAGATTTTCAAATATGCATCCTTTTGATCCAGCATTTCTGAAAAATTTAATAAAAGTAAAAATCATTGATGTGCTGTAGATTTATACAGAAGTTTATCTGTCATAGGAGGAAAAATCTGAAATAAGCAATAAAGGGAAACATTCATATGATTTAAATACATTCATTAAATTTAAATAATATATAGACATGTAAAAGACTGTGTTTGCAAGAAATAAAAATATAACTTGAAGGAATGATTATTATATCATGTCAAGAGAAAATAGGATTTAATAAAACTGATATACAACATGGTAATATATATAAAAAGGTGCTTATGCACAAAGATAATGTGTAGAAAAAGATACCCATCTCTAATAGGTGGTATTAATGTTTCTTCATTTAGTTCTCATTACTTTAGTTTTCAGAAAAATAAACACAATGTCCATTCTACTTAAAAAAGACTTCTTAAAATGACACTTCTTTGGTGTCCAATGAAATTAAATATCCATTTGGGGTCTTATGGGTCATTTGAGAAAAGATCTTTTTTAAAGCAGGACATAAATACAAAATTTAGCAACATGCTTAAATAAGCCTTTGAAAAGTCCTTTAGCAGTAGATCTTTTTTCCCAACTTAGTATTTCTTGTAGGCTAGTTCTCAGTGCCACATTTGAACCTAACCTATTTTGTGGGACACAAAATGTTTGTTGGTTACACAGCTCTTTCCTGGAATACAGGCCCTTCCAGGATCCCTCACACTTCTGGGTCTTTCCTGCTCTGTCTGGAATTAATTACCTTGTGTGAATCCTCACTAAGTAATACTTTGGCTTGCTTTCACTTTAATTCCCTTCTCTATCCATTTACAGTGCTCTGGAAGAGATAACAAACTAGGACAGCTCCCAAATAGCTACTTAATTCATTGGAGCCCTGTTTACTCTGATTCCTTCATCAATGATTTATATTTCCTCCAGAGGAAAGAACTACTTAGTCTGAAAGAAGCCTGGCTGATACTTCCTGTGGAAGACAAACTCAAGTAAAATAATTATTTCCCTGAAATGGTTTTTTGAGTTTAATCACTCTGGAATACTCGTATCTCAAAACTAAATTCCCTCTATTTTGCTGAATTGGACCCTTATTAGGAAATAGAGCTAGTAAAACAACTTGAGTTTAAGCTGAAACCTAGCAGATTTCTCAACCCTACTTCCCACCTTCTTAGATGAAGGGGAATTCTCTTTATTTCCCATTTGTATTACAAAATGCATCTGAGTGATTATTTACTAGATGGAGGAGGACACTCAGTTAATTGAAAGACTATGGTTTACAAACATAAATTATAATTAAAAAAATATTCTGGAGACAGAAGGATATATGTTTGAATTCCAAATATAAGGCTCACTAGGTGCAAGACTTTAAACAAGTTACTTATACTGTATAGCCTTCAGTTTTTTCCTTTGAAATTTGGGATCCCTGCCCAATAGCTTTCGTGTGAAATTCAATAAACTAATTCAGGCAATATGACAGAAAGAGAATAGGCACTAAATAAATGTTAGTTATTTTCCTAACTGGATATCATTAAACAGGATATTGCTTGCAAAAAGACCCTGAGGTGTAAGAATTCTTCAAGTTGTAGGCATCTGTCCAGAGATCTGGTGAGCCTGGAGGAAAGATACAGGAGGAATGATAGAGAACAATGGGGTTGGGAGCAGTGAATTTCCTGTGAGATAACTTTCAATCAATAATAATAGCGGCACCTTATTCATTCTCTCTTTTTTAGCCTCTATGACTGTATTTGTGTGTGTGTGTGTGTATGTGTGTGTGTGCATGTGTAGCACTTACTATATGCCAGAAACACTACTAGGTGATTAGAATATAATGACAGACAAAGCATAACTGTCCCCACCTTTATGAATCTTATGTTCAAGGAAAGGTGGGGTTAAGTGGAAAGCATAAGTAGACCAAAAAATAATAGTTAACAAGCAAATTGTTTGCCTTGAATGCAAGGAAGAAAACACAGCTTGGTTTATTTTTATATTGAAGGAAAGAGAAGTAAATTGAAGAAAAGCAAACAGTCAAAGAATTCTATTAAATGACTGTGTTAAATCATTAATATTGTAATCATGTTCTTAGGCCCCCATAGTTCTGACTGTGCTGAAAATCAGATGAGATAACTAATACATTTATTTGTATAGGCTACTTATTCAATCAACAGATAAGTATTAAGCATATTTTATGCTTTAAACATGTCGGCGCAGAAGTTATAAAGATCAATATTGCATAATTGCCATACTTACAGAATTTACAATCTATTGAAGGAGAAATAAAACATTTTAAATGTGATAAATGCAATAAAATATAAATACAACCCATCATGTAATGGGAGTCTATTCATGTTAAAGAGGCCAGTGTGAGACGGGTTTGGATGGAGGTCTTGACCCTAAAACTCCCCCTGGAAGGATAGAAAATTGCAATTTGAATTCATAAATTCATAAGTGAAGGGGAAGATTAAAAACAGAGGTTGTATGCAGGTGTTCATTTAGTTTTGCTGGTGAGAGTTAAAAGGAGAATTCCATGTATAATGGCAATGAGTGTTGAGTAATGGGGGCAAAGAGTGGAACAAGGGGCAAGTAGGATGACTTCCTGGAATTCTACATTTATATAGAAACAGCTTGTTATTTCTTTTTATTTTTCTGTTTCTTTTTTTAAGCTTGAATCTCACTCATTAGTCTAGATTGGCCATACTGATATTGATGGCTACTGTCAGAGATATCACACCTCCTAACTCCTTGACATACAGCAACACCATAGAGTAATTCCTAAGATTGGTGCCAGATAGTAAATAATTTTAAATTTAAATGATTGTTTGGGAGAATGTTACAAAAAGCAGGACTAGCTACCCTGCTGAGGTCAGGGCCTTAGGGGAGAACAATTTCGATCATTAAGGGAAATCTTTGCTGTAGTTGCTTTTGAATGGACTTCATTGTTTAATGAAAAGATTTTCTATTGAAAAGGATTTGTCAGAATTCTTCAAATTCTTCTCTCTCCTAATTAGTTCTTTGAATTTGAGCTATAATTTCAGACAAAAAAAGGAGTAATGAAATTCTGTAGCCATGGAACAGCTAGTGGTATAAAAGGATAATTTCAAAATCTTAATGGAAACAGAAAATAACAGCAATTTAGGAGCTCACTGACATCATTTTACTGTTTCTAATTGGTAGGCAATTAGCATGCAATTGTCCTATCTTAGTTTATTTTCAGCAACTTTTTTTGCCTCACACAGGCAAATTTTTGATAGATTTTTTTAGACTCTGTTGGTCTTTTTCACCATAGGCCTTACTTTTTCCCCTTTAATCATATGTCCCTTAGTAAATGTGTTCATTTTCCACAACAGTGTTGCCAAACATGGAACCCATGTGTTTACAGCCACCACTTCTTGCCTTTGTATTCAAAAATGCAACTTAGCTTTTACTTGTGGATGGAATAATGGTTACAAAAATGTTGTGATTTTAAGGGTGATGAAATAATTTGCACAAAAATACCTTGCTGACTGGGGCCTGAATTTCTCTCCCTAAAGATTCATTTATCAGCATTTAATGTAAACCTCTCCAGCAGTGCACATGCCTTTCTATGGATGTTAAAGGAAATCCATCTTAAAATAAATAAATAAAAATATCCCCAAAATAAATAAATAATTTTTCCCACATGAATATATTTTTTAGATTTTCCTATATTACCATTAAAACAACTTTTCTAAATACAAGAAAAAATATACAACCAAACCAAATGGAGGCATAGATTCATGTCCTGTTACTGCATCCAGAAACACAGGCTGAATGTCTGGTCCGTGTGTGTTTAGTGATCCAATACCAATGGATCAATGACCATTGCAATCATCCAAAATGCTCAGTAATGCATAAGGAAGGCAAAAGTGGATAACCTAAAGAAATGTTCTCGTGTGTAAGTGGGGGAACAGGAAATAATGCAAAGTTGTAGCTCCTTCCTACACATTTCTATATCAGAGTGTAAGGTTCCCTTCTCTAACTTTAAAGTGATATTCCCACTGGTAAGCTTAGGTTTTCTCAATCAGTACAGCCCTGAAAACAAGGTCAGCTGCTTTAGGTATCAATTATAGATTACTGCATTAGCTAATAATCAGAAATTCTATTGAATAATGGTCCTTCAACATGTGCCATACTGTTGTGATTTTGCTCTCTTGTCAATAACAGGTGGCTGAGATCTCACTAATTTTGTATCTATACTTGTACTTTGTGTCTGAGCAAAATGAGACATTTGGCTGGAGCATCATGACGTTGGCAATTTTCCTCTCTGCCACTTGGCTGCACCCAGTGAAACGCACTTTACTGTAGATTAACTAATTTTTTCAATTGTTCAGTGCCCAGCATAAGGTATTTGGGAAAACCCAAGGAAATAAGTCTTTTCTCATAGATTCCTCAATTGTCTACCTCTACTCAAAACTTTATGCTGTTAACTTTAACTAGCAAATTTGTCAGTTCTAAATTTGGGAAATATAAGCTTCATGTCTCCATCCCCCTGAAAAATTTTGAATGAGCCAGAACTGACATAATTGTCTTTCTCATCAATATAGAAAAGTGTTAAATGACTGCAGTTAGAGGGCAAGCACTGGATTAAGAAAAAGGTATCTTAAAAGTAGTTGGATTGGCGGTTTCGTGGCGACACTGATACCAGGTGCAGCCAAATTCCGAGTGACAGGAAGCAGAATTAAGAGTCGCTGCCCAGGCCGAAATCTCAAGGTCCTGCGTGGGAGTGGAGTGGTTTTGGCAGGGCTGAGGAGGGACTTTGGGGTTTCAGTCAGGTGAACTCAGCTGAGGAAGGCGGCCTGTGGGTGGGTGCGGAGTGGAACTTTATTTTTTCTCTCCTCCAGTGTTTCTGTAACATTACTTTAGAAATACATGCTCTTGAAAGTTAAAAAAAAAAAAAAAAGTAAAAAGTAGTTGGATCTCATGGAGCCCTGATTGGCCTTTCTTCCATTCCTTCAAAAGCTCAGTGCTTAAGAAAGAGAGTGAAATTTCAGTGACAACATATTAAAATGTTAAAATATTCAGGTTTCAAAAAAAGATTACAAAATATACAGAGAAACAGGAAGTGATGATCCAAGCAAAGAAGATTAAAGCATTTGAAATCATCAATCAGGAGGGCAAAACCTGGGATATATTAGAGAAGGAATTTTAAAATACAGTCTTAAATATGCTCAAAGAGCTAAAGGAAAACATGGACAAAGAACCAAAGGAAATCAGGAAAACAATAGATGAACACAGAGAATATCAATAGAGAGATGGAAATTCTGAAACTGAAGCAAAAGAGCTGAAGATCAAAGCAACAGAAATTTTAAAAGTGAAAACAGGTTCCAAAACAAATTGGAGCTTGCAGATGAAAGAATCAGAGAACTTGATGATAAGACAAGTGAAATCATCCAGCTTAAAGAAAAGAACAAAGAATGAATAAAAGTGAACAGAGTGTGAGGAACTTGTGGGACACCATCCAGTGCATCAATATATGTATTGCTCCAGAAGAAGAAAAAGAGAAATGAGAAGAGAGACTATGTAAAGAAATAATGGATGAAAACTTCCCAAATTGAACCAAAGATGTGAATATACATATAGAAGATACTCAACAAATTCCAAACAAGATTAACCCAAATGGACCCATACCATGTGTGATGGTTGGGTTCATGTGTCAACTTGGCTAGGTGGCCTAGCTGTCTGGTCAAGCGGGCACTGGCCTGACGATTGCCATGAGGATATTTGAGGCTGGTTAATAAACCAACGGGCTGGTTTGTCGGATCATCAGTCAATTGACTGCAGCTGACTGATGACTCATCAAGGGGCGTGCCTTCCACAATGAGAGAATGCAATTGGCTGGATTTGGTCCGGGTGATCAGTTGGAGGCTTATAAGCCGGACAGTTAGAGAACCTTCACTTCTTCTTCAGCTGCTCAGTGAAGCATTTCCTGGGGAGCTTGTCGAAGTTGCCGGTTCGTTTCCTGAGGAGTTCGTCAAAGTTGTCGGTTCGTTTCCCGAGGAGTTCGTCGGACGTATTCCTTGGAGTTGACAGCTTGTTGACAGCTCTGCAGAATTTGGACTCGTGTGCTTCTGCAGTTGCGTGAGTCACTTTTACAATTTGATAATCAGAGACATCTCTCATTGATTCTGTTTCCAAGGAGAACCCTAACTAATACAACATGGCAAATTATAATCAAACAGTTGAATGTCAAAGGTAGAGAATTATGAAAGTCACAAGAGGTATACATCATGCCAAATACCAGGGATCCTCAAAAACATTAAATGCTGATTTCTCATCAGAAGTCAGTGAGGGAAGAAGGCAGTTGGGTGACATTTTTAAAGTGCTGAAAGCAAAAACTTGCCAACTGAGAATTCTATACTTGGCACAACTATCTTTCAAAAATTAGGGAGAGGGTGATTGGGGCTAAGGTGGTGGCATAGGGAGTTGTGGGGTTTCATATGTCCTCCAGGGCAGCTATTATATAGCTAGGAACTGTGTGAAGCAACTGCTTGGGGGACTCTGGAGATCAGACAGACACTGTACACAAGCCAGGAATGAGTGGAAATAGGATACCGATAAATCATGGCAAACATGCTGTAAGTAAATCCTTCCATGCTTTGAAAACTGGGGCTGTTTCCCCACTGACACAACAAGCTGACCAGAATGGGAAACAGAAGCCATTTCTCCTAGTAGCAAGGAAGTGGAACTCAACCAGACACCAATTAAGGATGTGATTAATGAATTTGGATTGCTGAACACCAGCTCCAAGCATAGATAAATTTACAATGCAATCAAGAAAGAAACCAGTTCTCTTTCAGCCCTGCTCCCAGTAGGGAAGGAGCAGGGTGGATGAAAAAAAAAAAAAAGGCATATGGATTTGGCTGATGTTGGAGACCTAGAGAAGGGCTGTGCCCCAAGTAAAGGGTCACATGGAGTTGGTTAGCAACTCTGGGTTTTGATTGGAGAACCCGAGGTGTTGGGGTCCAGCTCTGAGAACATTTTTTTTTTTAAAGCAGCTCATTAAAGAAAGCAGCTGGCAATCTCCATTTTCAGCTGTGCTCCTAGCAGGGATAGGAGTGGGGTTGAACATCTGAAATCCTAAACACAAGAGAACAGATAAGAAAAACACAGAAAAAATTTGAGAAGGGTCTCAGGGAATTGAAAGACAACATGAATAACATGAATATTCATGTTATGGATATCCCAGAAGGAGAAGAGAAGGGAAAAGGGACAGAAATAATAATTGAGGAAATAATCATTGAACATTTCCCAATTCTTATGAAAGACATCAAATTATAGGTCCAAGAAGTGCAAAGTACCCCAAACAGAATAGATCCAAATAGACCTACTCCAAGACACTTACTAAGCAGATTGTAAAATGCTGAAGACTAAGAGGCAATTCTGAAAGCAGCAAGAGAAAAGAGATCCATCACATATAAGGGAAGCTTGATAAGACTAAGTGCAGATTTCTTAGTAGAAACCATGGAGGCAAGAAGGCAGTGGTGTGGTATATTTAAGATACTGAAAGAGAACCAAAAATTCTATAATCAGCCAAAGGGTCCTTTGAAAACAAGAGACAGTTTAAAATATTTACAGATAAACAGACCCTGAGAGAGTTACGAACAAATGACCTGCTCTTCAAGAAATTCAAAAAGGAATGCTACAGGCTGAAAGGAAAACACAGGAGAGAGGTTTTTGGAGGAGAATGTAGAAATGAAGATTATCAGTAAGGGTAACTAGAAGGGTTAAAAGAGAGAAAAGATAAGACATGACATATGAAATCCAAAAGACAAAATGGTTGAAGAAAGCACTGCCTTTACAGTAATAACATTGAATACTAATAGATTAAATTTCCCAATCAAAAGACATAGACTGGCAGAATGCATTTAAAAATGGGGTTAATCTGTATGCTATCTATAAGAGACTCATTTTAGACAAAAATAGGTTAAAAGTGAAAGGTTGGGAAAAGATATTCCATGCAAACCACAATCAGAAAAGAGAATGGATAGCTATACTAATATCAGACAAATTAGATTTTACATGTAAAAAAGTTTAAAAAGACAAAGAAAGACACTATGTATTAATAAAAGGGACAATTTATAAAGAAGAAACAGCAATCATAAATATTTATGAGTCTAGTGAAAGTGCCCCAAAATACATAGGGTAAACACTGGCAACAACGAAGGGAGAAATAGACAACTCTATGGTAAGAGTTGGAGAATTGAATACACCACTCTCATCCATGGATAGAACATTGAGATGGAGGATCAATAAAGAAACAGAGATCTTGAATAGCATGATAAAATAACTAAACTTAACAGACATTTACAAAACATTGTATGCAACAACAGCAGGATATACATTCTTCTCAAGTGGTCATGGAACATTCTCCAGGATAGACCACATATTGGGTCACAAAGCAGGTCTCAATAAATTTAAATGATTGAAATCATACAAAATATTTTCTCAGCTCATAATGGAATGAAGCTGGAAATCAATAATAGACAGAAGGATAGAAAATTAACAAATACATAGAGGCTAAACAACAAACTCTTAAACAACCAGTGGGTATAGGGAAAAATTATGAGAGATCCAGAAATATCTTGAGGCAAATGAAAATGAGAATACAACAAATCAAAACTTATGGGACAAAGCAAAGACAGGGCTGAGTGGGAATTTTTTTTTCATTTTTGTTGAGATTGTTCAGATACCATACAATTATCCTAAGATCCAAAGTGTACAATCACTTGCCCCTGGGTACCCTCATACAGCTGTGCATTCATCACACTTAATTTTTGTTCAATTTTTAGAAACTTTTCATTACTTCAGACAAGAAATAAAGTGAAAGATGAAAAAGAAAAATAGAAAAGGAAACTCTAATCCTCCCCTATCCCTAACCAACCCCCCTCAATTGTTGACTCATAGTATTGATATAGTACATTTGTTACTGTTTATGAAAAAATGTTGAAATACTACTAATTGTAGTATATAGTTTGTAATAGGTATTTAGTTCTTCCCTATATGCCCCTCTATTATTAACTTCTAATTGTATTTTCATACATTTGTTCTGGTTCATGGAAGCGATTTCTAGTATTTGTACAGTTGATCATGGACATTGCCCACCATAGGATTCAGTTTTATACATTCCCATCTTTTGACCTCCAACTTTCCTTCTGGTGACATATATGACTCTGAGCTTCCCCTTTCCACCTCATTCACACACCATTCAGCGCTGTTAGTTATTCTCACATCTTGCTACCAACACCCCTGTTCATTTCCAAATATTTAAGTTCATCCTAATTGAACATGCTGCTCATACTAAGCAACCACTCCCCATTCTTAAGCCTCGTCCTATATCTTGGTACCTTATATTTCATGTCTATGAGTTTACATATTATAATTAGTTCCTATCAGTGAGACCCTGCCATAATTGTCCTTATGTGTCTGGCTTATTTCACTCAGTATATTGCCCTTGAGGTTTTGTCATCAACCCATTTTTTTTTTTTTAATATGGTTTTGTTCACTCACCATACATTCCATCCCAAGTAAATAATCGATGGTTCTCTGTATGGTCATACATTTATGTGTTCACCACCTTCACCACTATCTATATAAAGGCATCTACATTTCTTCCACAAGGCAGGAGAGAGAGTCAAAGAAGGTAGAGAGGCAAAAGAAAGAGAAAAAAAAATGACAGCTAGGAAGCAGCAAAAGGAAAAATAACCTTAAATCAAAGTAGAATAAAGAATCAGACAATACCACCAATGTCAAGTGTACCTTGGTATATCACCTTTGTTACATTAAAGAAAGCATAATACAATGATTCTATTAGTTACAGTCTCTAGTTTACGCTGATTGCATCCCTCCCCCAATGCCTCCCCATTTTTAACACCTTGCAAGGTTGACATTTGCTTGTTCTCCCTCGTAAAAGAACATATTTGTACATTTTATCACAATTGTTGAATACTCCAGATTCACCAAGTTACACAGTCCCAGTCTTTATCTTTCTTCCTTTCTTGTGGTGTCTCACATGCTCCCCACCTTCGTCTCTCAACTGTATTCATAGTTACCTTTGTTCAGTGTACTTACATTGTTGTGCTACCATCTCCCAAAATTGTGTTCCAAGCCACACATTCCTGTCTTATATCACCCTGTAGTGCTCTCTTTAGTATTTCCTGTAGGGCAGGTGTCTTGTTCACAAAGTCTCTCATTGTCTGTTTGTCAGAAAATATTTTGAGCTTTCCCTCATATCTGAAGGACAGCTTTGCTGGATATAGGATTCTTGGTTGGCAGTTTTTCCCTTTCAGTATCTTAAATATATCACACCACTTCCTTCTTGCCTCCATGGTTTCTGCTGAGAGATCCGCACATAGTCTTATTAAGCTTCCTTTGTATGTAATGGATCGCTTTTCTCTTGCTGCTTTCAGGATTCTCTCTTTGTCTTTGACATTTGATAATCTGATTATTAAGTGTCTTGCTGTAGGCCTGTTCATCTCTCTTCTGTTTGGAGTATGCTGCGCTTCTTGGATCTGTAATTTTATGTCTTTCATAAGATAGGGGAAATTTTCATTAATTATTTCCTCTACTATTGCTTCTGCCCCCTTTCCCTTCCCTTCTCCTTCTGGAACACCAATGTTACGTACATTATTGTACTTTGTTTCATCCTTGAGTTCCCGGAGATGTTGCTCATATTTTTTCATTCTTTTCTCCATCTGCTCCTTTGCGTGTAGGCTTTCAGGTGTTCTGCTCTCCAGTTCCTGAGTGTTTTCTTCTGCCTCTTGAGATCTGCTGTTGTATGTTTCCATTGTGTCTTTCATCTCCTGTGTTGTGCCCATTTCCATAGATTCTACTAGTTGTTTTTTTGAACTTTTGATTTCTGCCGTATATATGCCCACTGTTTCCTTTACAGCCTCTGTCTCTTTTGCAATATCTTCTCTAAACTTTTTGAATTGATTTAGCATTAGTTGTTTAAATTCCTGTATCTCAGTTGAAGTGTACATTTGTTCCTTTGATTGGGCCATAACTTTGTTTTTCTTAGTGTAGGTTGTGATTTTCTGTTGTCTAGGCATGGTTTCCTTGGTTATTCAAATCAGGTTTTCCCAGACCAGAACAGGCTCAGGTCCCAGAGGGAAGAAATATTGAGTATCTGGTTTCCCTGAGGGTGTGTCTGAGAAAATTGCTCCACCCTTTGATGCCTCAGGTCACTGTGCTTTTCTGCCCAGCAGGTGACGCCTGTTAGCCTATAATTGTTGAGTGGTGTGAGGAGGTATGGCCGTGTTCCCCCAGGCTCTGGGGTCTGGTTCTGAATGGAGAGGGCCCCACCCCTTTCCTCCTAGAGAAGACAGACCCCCCAGGTGGAGGTCATTAGCATTTCAATGGTCTCGCTCTCTGCCTGTGCTGTCTCCACAGTTCCCCGAGTCACAGCCCTGGAAACTGAAAATGACTGGTGCTTTCTCCACTGAGCTGAAAAAGAAACAGATAGTCCCCTTCAGACCCTGTCCCAGGTGACCCTCCAGCTCTCCAAGGTCAGTCATCATCCAAAGCCTGTGTCTGTTTTTTGGGGGTGCGTACCTGTAGTGAGCAGTTCACACTCGCTACTTAAAACCCCAGTTGGAGCTCAGCTGAGTTATATTCGCTTGCTGGGAGAGAGCTGCTCTCTGGCACCACGAGGCTTTGCACCTTAGGCTATGGGGGAGAGGGTCTCACGACTTGGATCTGCAGGTTTTACTTACAGATTTTATGCTGTGTTCTCGGGCATTCCTCCCAATTCAGGTTGGTGTATGATGAGTGGATGGTCTCGTTTGTCCCCCCACAGTTATTCTGGATTATTTACTAGTTGTTTCTGACTTCTTGTAGTTGTTCCAGGGGGACTACTTAGCTTCCACTCCTCTCTATGCCACCATCTTGCCCCTCCATCGCTGAGTGGGAATTTTATTGCCCTAAATGCCTGTATTAAAAAAGGAGAAAGAGCAGAAATCAATGACTTAACAGCAACCCTGGAGAAACTAGAAAAAGAATAGCATACTAACCCCAATGCAAACAGATGGAAAGCAGTAACAAAAATTGGAGTAGAAATAAATGAATCAATAACATAAAAATTGAAAGAATGAACAAAACCAAAAGTTTTTTCCTTGAGAAAATCAATAAAGTCAATGGGCCCATTGCTAGACTGACAAAGAAAAAAAGAGAGGGGATGCAAATTAAAAAAAAAAAAATAGAAATGAGAGGAGGGAAATTACTACTGGCCCTGAAGAAATAAAATGATAATGAGAGGATACTATGAGTTACTGTGTGCCCACAAACTAGACAACTTAGAAGAAATGGACAATTTCCTAGGAACACATAAACGACCTACACAGACTCAAGAAGAAACTGAAGACTTCAACAAACCAATCAGAACTAAAGAGATTGAATTAGTCATCAAAAACCTCCCAAGAAAGAAATTCCAGGACCAGATGGTTTCACATGAATTCTATCAATCATTCTAGAAAGAATTGGTAGCAATCCTGTTCAAACTCTTCACAAAAAAATTGAAGAGGAGGGAAAGTTATCTAACTCATTCTATGAAGCAATTATCACTCTAAAACCAAAGCTAGATAAACGTAAATACAAGAAAAGAAAATTATAGACCAATCTCTGTAATGAATATAGATGCAAAAATCCTCAACAAAACACATGCAAATTGATTCTAGTAGCAAATAAAGGAATTATATACCATGAACAAGTGGACTTTATTCCAGGTATACACAGCGGTTCAACACCACAAAATCAACTAATGTAAAACACCATATCAACAAATTGAAGAGGAAGAAAAACACATGATCATCTCAATTGATGCAAAATTCAGAATGCCTTCTTGATGAAAAAACACTTTGAAAGACAGGAATAGAAGGAAACTTCCTCAACATGATAAAGAGCATATATAAAAAACCCACAGATAACATCATGCTCAGTGGTGAATGACTGAAAGCTTTCCCTCTAAGATTTTGACTTGACAAGGATGCTCAATGTCACCATTGTTATTCAGCATTGTGCTGGAAGTTCTAGCTAGAGCAATTATGCAAAAAAAAAAAAAAAAAAAAAAAAAAAAGCATCCAAAATGGAAAGGAAGAAGTAAAACTTTTACTGTTTGCAGATGACATGATCCTATATGTAGAATGTTCTGAAAAATCTAAAACAAAGTTACCTAAGCTAATAAATGAGTTCAGAAAAGAGGCAGGATACAAGATCAACACATAGTAATCATAGTATGTATACATACTAGAGATGAGCAGTCTGAGGAGAAAATGAAGAAAAAGTTCCACTTATAACAGAAACCCAAAGAATCAAATATTTAGGGATAAATTTAACCAAGGACAAAAAGGACCTATACAAAGAAGACTACAAAACATTGCTAAAAGAAATCAAGGACAACCTAAATCAATGGAATAAATACCATGCCCATGGATTGGAAGATAAAATATAGTTAAGATATCAATTCTACCCAAAATGTTTTATAGATTCAATGCAATATCAATCAAAATCCCAACAACTTACTTTGCAGAAATAGAAAAACCAATAATCAAATTAATTTGGAAAGGCAGGGTGAAAGAATTAAAGAGGAGCAGTATCTCACTCCTTATATAAAAATTAATCAAAATGGAGCAAAAATCTAAACATTAGAGCTAAGACCATAAAACTCTTAAAAGAAAACGTAGGGAAGTGCCTTAAAAATCTTGTGATAGGAGGTGGTCTCATACACCTTACACCCAAAGTGCAAACAATGGGAGAAGAAAGAGATAAATGAGATCTCCTCAATATTGAACACTTTTGTGCCTCAAAAGACTTCATCAGGAAAGTTAAAAAGCAGCCTATTTAATGGGAGACAATATTCAGAAACCACAGGAATGATAAGGGTTTAATATCCAGAATATATAAAGAGATCCTCCAATTCAGCAACATGGCAGACAACTCAAAAGTAGGCATAAGTAAGAGACACACCCATACAACCCATTTTTTTTGCTAAACTTTGGCCTCTCTCTCAGCCAACTCTGAAAATAAACTCATTACCCAACCCCCTACATGGGACATGACTCCCAGGGTGTAAGTCTCCCTGAAAACATGGGACATTGCTCCCAGGGATGATTATGACCCTGGCATCATGGGATTGAGTATGCCTTCTTTACCAAAAGAGAGGAAATAAATGAAACAAAATAAAGTTTCAGTGGTTAAGAGATTTCAATTAGAGTCAAATGGTCATTCTGGATGTTATTCTTATGCATTATATAGATATTCCTTTTTCATTTCTGGTGTTTGGAATAGCTAGAAAGAAATACCTCACATTGTTGAACTGGAATCCAGTAGACTTGATTCTTGATGATGACTGTATAACTATGTGGCTTTTATCATGTGACATGTGATTGTGAAAACCTTGTGACTAGCACTCCCTGGATCCAGTGTATGGGCAGATGAGTAATGAAATACAGACAAAACCTAAGTAACAGGGGTATGTGGTATATGGGGTGTCTTCAGTGTTCTTTTTCCTTTTTCTTTCTTTTTTTTTTCCGGAATAATGAAAATGTTCTAAAATTGTGGTGATGAATGTACAACTATGTGATGATACTGTGAACCATTGCTTGTATACTTTGAATAAATTATATTGAATGTGGATATATCTCAATAAAATTGCATTAAACAAGGAAGTTAACTTGGTAAATGTTTGACACCTGATAGGGTCTGATTTAGGGCAGATGGGCTTTATTTTGTATTGGGCCAAACATAATGAGTTACTGGCTTGATTGGCTCTCTAGGTCATCTGTCTCACTGGGGATTTCAAATTTCAAAAGATATCAAGAGGAAACAATTGAGAGTTTGAAGAGGAAGGAAGACACAGATTTTTTGGGCTCTGAGGGATCTCCAGGGCTTTCTCCATATAATTTTGTCACTGGATTACTGAAATGTGTTTTTGTTGTTATCTTACATCTTTCCTGATTTTAGATTAGTTGATCACCTGTTTAAAACATCTTCTGTCATCCTCATTACTGAAAACTGAAAAGTCATGCTCAAATTCCATATTGTTTGCTTCATGCAATTTTGAGTGCTCTTACACAAATAAATTCATTTGAAATGACAAAAAAAAAAATGAACAAAAGACAAGGATACACACTTTTCCAAAGAGGAAATACAAATGGCTTAAAGGCATATGAAAAGATGCTCAGCTTCAATTGCTATCAGGGAAATGCAAGTCAAAACCACAATGAGATACCATCTCACACCTACTAGGAAATGCATTATAAAAAAAAACAAAAAAAAAAACAAACAAAAAAAAACAGGAAACTGCAGTTACTGGAGAGAATGTGGAAAAATAGGTACATTTATTCACTGTTGGTGCAAATGTAGAATGGTGCAGCCACACTGGAAGGCAGTTTGGTGTTTCCTCAGGAAGCTAAGTATAGAACTGCTCTGTGATCCAGCAACCCGATTACTAGGTATATACTTGGAAGAACTGAAAGCAGGGGCATGAACAGACATCTGCACGCTGATGTTTATAGTTGCATAATTCATGATTGCCAATAGATGGAAACAACCCAAATGTCCATCAACTGACGACTGGATAAGCAAATTGTGGTATATACATATGATGAATATTATGCAGCTGTAAGACAGAATAAAGTCATAATGCATAGAATAACATGGATGAAACTTGAGGACATTATGTTGAGTGAAATAAGCCAGAAACAAAAGGATAAATGCTGTATGCTCTCACTAATATGAATTAACTATAATGAACATACTCTGAGAGTTAAATTAGAGAGCACAGGTTATCAGGATATATAGAAAGAGGGCAGAGATTGAACAATGAATGCTTAAGGAGTACAGAATATTCAATAAGGTTAATAGTAAAGGTTCAGAAATGAATAGCACAATACTATGTGATCGTAGCACAATACTCTAAGTGTAATGAACAAAGCTGAGTGTGTATATGGTTGAAAAAGGAAAGCTAGAGACATGCATATCACCAGAAGTTAAGCTAGAGGACAAAAACTGGGACTGTATAACTTAATGAAACCAAGAATGGACAATGATAGTGGTTAATTGTACAAATATAAGAAAAAAATTTACATGAATGAGAATGAATGTATGTAACTATTACAAGGTGTTAAAAATGGGATGGTTTATGGAAAAATACAATTAATGCAAACTACTGTCTATAGTTGAAAATAACACTGTAATATTCTACATTAATTGTAACAAATTAAACTTTGGTAGGGTCTGGTTTAAGGCAGATGGGCTTTATTTTGTATTGGGTCAAACATAATGAGTTAGTGGCTTGATTGGCTCTCTATGTCATTTGTCTTGCTGGGGATTTCAAATTTCAAAAGATATCAAGAAGAAACTCAAGTGAGAGTTTGAAGAGCAAGGAGGACACAGATTTTTGGGGCTCTGAGGCACTATACCAAAGCTAAATGTAATGAGGGGAGTATAAGTGAGGGGTAATGGCATTATTTTCCCTTCTTTCTTTTCATAAGAAATGGGAATGTTCTCATGTAGATTGTGGTGGTGGATGCATAACCCTGTGATTATACAGCCATTGATTGTACACTTAGGATGGATTATATGGTGTGTGAATGAAACTTGAAAAAAGGTAAACAGAAAACTACAAGTGCTGGAGGAGATGTGGAGAAAGAGGTATACCTATTTATTTTTGGCAGGGAAGTATAATTGTGTAGCCCCTCTGGAAGGCACTGTGGCAGTTCCTCAGGAAGCAAAGTACAGAATTGCCATGTTATCTAGCAATCATGTTACTAGTTATGTTATTGGAAGAACTGAAAGCAGGGACATGAGTAGACATCTGCACACCAATGTATACAGTGGCATTATTCATGACTGCCAATGGATGGAGGCAGCCCAAGGGTGCTGTGACTGAGAGGAAGCATGAACTGCGGTGTACACATACAATGAAATATTGTGCAGCTGCAGAAAGGAATGAAGTCGTGAGGCATACAATGATGTGAATGAACCATGATGACATTATGCTGAGTGCAATAAGCCAGAAATGAAAGGACAGATATTGTATGGTATCACTAATATGAACTAATTATAATGAGAAAATCGATGCTTAAGGAGTACAGAATGTTCAATAAGGATTATTGTAGAGGTTCAGAAATGAATAGCACAATGCTGTGTGATGGTAGCACAATACTGTAAGTGCAACGGACAAACCTGATATGAGTATAGTTGAAAGGGGAAGGCTAGAGTCATGTATGTCACCAGAAGAAAAGCTAGGGGATTAAAAACTCGGACTTTATATCTGTATCAATAATAGTGGGATATAGGGAGTATGGGATTATTTTCTTCAGAAGAAATGAGAATGTTTTCATAATAACTCTAGTGGTGAATGCATAACTATGTGATTATACCAACAACCATTGATTGTATACTTAGGATGGATTCTATGGTGTGTGAATAAAAAATAGGGGAGGACAAGGGGTAAGGGATGTTTTGGATTTTCTTTTTTAGTTTTCTTTCTTTTTTTTTTGGAGTAATGAAAATGTTCTAAAATTGATTGTGGGGATGAATGCAAAACTATGTGATGATACACATTGTATGTTTTGGAATGATTATATGGTATGTGAATATATTTCAATAAAATTGCATTAAAAAATCAGGGAGAGAAGGCATTCCCAAATACACAGAAGCTGAGTGAGTTTATCACTACTAGACTGAACCTACAAAAGATGCTAAAGAGAGTTCTGCAGGTTGAAAGGAAAGGAAAATGGAGACTAAATGGAAGCCACACAAGGAAATGAAGATCTCCAGTGAAGATAACAACATTGGTAAATATAAATTACAGTACTGCTATATTGTTGGTATATGACTGAACTTTTTATTTCTGATAGGAATCTTTCTTAACCCTAATCATTGTTATTTCTTTCCTTAGGCTCACTTTGGGTTTAATTTGCTCTTCTTTTTCTAGTTCCTCTGGTTTTGAGGTTAGGTCTCTCTTTTGAACTCCTTCTTGTTCAATGTAAGTACTTAGAGTGATAAATTTCTTTCTCAGTATTGCCTTTGATGCATGCCATAAGATTTATTTTGTGTTTTTCCTTTATTCACCACAAGATATTTCCTAATTTCCCTTGTCATTTCCTCTTTGATCCATTGGTTGTTTTAGTGTGTTAATTTCCATAAATTTGTGAATTTTCCAAATATCTGCTATTGACTTTTAATCAATATTTGTTATCATTTTCTAGCTTCATTGCATTGTTGTCAGAGAAGATATTTTGTATGATTTCAATATTTTTAAATTACTTGAGACATGTTTTGAGATGTAGCATAAGATCTATCCTAGAGAATGATCCACGTGCATTAGAGAAGAATGTGTGTTATATTGTTATTGGGTGAAGTGTTCTATATATGTCTATTTGGTCCTGTTGTTTTATAGTGTCATTCATGTCTTCTATTTCCTTATTGATGTTTTTTCTATATTTTCATTTATTAGTAAAAGTGATGTATTGAAGTCTCATTCCATTAGAATAAAATCCTCTATTTCTCCCTTCAAATCTGTCAATATTACTTCATATATATTTTGGGACTCTGATGTTGGGTGCATATATTCATAATTGTTACAACTTATTTTTGAGTTGTTCCCTTTATCAGTATATAGTGCCCTTCTCTGTCCCCTATAGGAGTTTTCAATATAAACTTCATATTATCTGATATTAGTATTGCTACCCCAGCTTGCTTTTGGCTATTTGCATTGGAGAATTTTTTCCATCCTTTTGCTATCAATCTACCTGTGTCTTTATATTCTGTGTCTTTCTAGTAAAGAGAATATAGTTGAGTCATGATTTCTTTTCAACATTGCTTTATTGTGATAAAATGTACATAACAAAAATAATTTTAAGCATTTAATGAACAATTCTTGTGATATTCAGTACATTTACAATATTGTGTAATGTTCACCACTATTTCTAGAACATTTTCATCATCTCAAACAGAAACTCATACCCACTAAGCAATAACTCTCCATTCCCTACTTCCCCCATCCCTGGTAACCACTATTCTGCTTTCTGTCTCTAGAGTCATGCTTTTCAAACCTATTCTGCCAATCTCTGTCTTTTGACTGGATAATTTAATCCATTTACATTTAAGGTAACTGCTAATACTACAGGACTTTCTTCTGCCACAATCCTATTTGGTAGTTGTAAGTCTTAAGTATTTTTGACCCTCAATTCTTCCATTAATGACTACTTTCATTTTTATTTGATTTTTTCTTTTGTAGTGTACCACTTTGAGACACTTCTCATTTCCCTCTTTGTATATTGTTTTCATATATATATTCTCTGTGGTTACCATGGAGCTTGACATTAATCCTAAACTATGATAATTATGCTTGATTCAATACTAACTTAACTTCAATAGCATATACAAACCTATTCACATATATTCCTCACTTCCCCAACTTTTTTATTGTACTTATTACAAATTGTAAGTTTATACTTTGTACATCCAAAACCACAGTTTTGATATAACTTTTTTGAATTTGTATTTTAGAGCTAATATTAACTAAAAAGTGCAGTTACATACAAAAAGTACAACAGCATAGTGTTGGTATTTATAATTGACCATATGGTTACCTTATCAGAGATCTTTATTTCTCTATGCCACTTCAAGTCATGGTCCAGTGAGTGTCCTTTCCTTTCATTTTAAACAACTCTCTTTAGCATTGCTTGTATGGCAGGTTTAGTGGCAATGAACTTCCTTTGCTTTAGTTTATCTGGGAATGGTTTAATCTCTTCCTCAAGTTTGGAAATCAATTTTTCTGGATATGAAATTTTTGTTAGGCAATTATTTTCTGTCAGAACTTCAAATATTTCATCCCACTATCTTCTTGCCTGCATGGTTTCTTATGAAAAATTGGTAATTAATCTCATGGGGGCTCCTTTGTACACAATGTTGCTTTTCTCTTGGGTTTTCTGAACTCTGTCTTATTCCTTGGCATTTTGACTACAATACATCTGGAAATGGTTCAATTCAAGCTTATGCTCCTTCAGATTTATAGTTCATCTTGAATGTTCATATTCAAGTCTTTTGCTAAATTTGGGAACTTTTCTGCCATTATTTCACTGAATATTCCTTCTTCCACTTTCTCACATTTTTCTACTTCTGGGCCTCCCATAATGTGTATAGGTGGTATACTTGATTGTGTTCCACAGGACTCTTAGGCTTTTTAAAATTTTTTCCTCGTTTTTTTTTCCCTTTCTGCTCTTCAGCCTGAATCATTTCAAATGCATTATCTTCCAGTTCACTAATTCTTTGTGTGATATGTCCAAAGTCTGGTTTTCTTTGTTGATGCTTTCTAAAGCTTTATATTGTTTCTTTGGATGGGTCATCATTTCCTGTTTCTTCATTTGTCTTATAATCTTTTGTTACACACTGGAAATTTCAATATTTTATTGTGTTAACTCTGAGATGTAGTCCCTGGGCTATCTTTTCCTTAAGCCTGTATTCATTTAGTGATATGAAAGAAATCTACCTCAGTTCCAGGAATGGTTTTAAGCTGTATCTCTTGATTCAGCATTTGCCCACTATCTGTAGTCTTAACTGTGCTCTGGAGTTTTGAGGAAGATGGTTTTCCCAGTTTTTGCTACCTGTCCAAAGATCCTATGGGGTAAAGTTTTCATGTAGCTCCTTTTGTCACTATCTCAGTAAACTGGAAGTCAATATATCAGTTTTTAATTCTCTGTCCTTCAATTTCTCTCCATGATCCTCTCTGAGTTTGCCCTTATTTTTTTCTGCCTCTAGAAAGTCTTGTCTACAGAGAAATGAAGGCTTAGATGGTCTGAGTTTTATAAACAAAGAGGAAAGAGAAGAGCTCTCTTAGGTCCCATGAACAATGAGCCGTCACTTGATCAGTCCCTATGAAAGCAGGAGCAGGGTGATAGGGTACAGTGATTGGCAATTATTAGATCACATTCCTAGTTCTATAGCTGGAATACTCCAATTCTGGCCTCTCTTGACTTATGTGGAAATAGGTAAAGAAATGGGAAATGAATCTGGGTTTTATTTTGAGGAGAAAAAAGGAATGATAAGTGGAAACATACAATAACATAAAACAGACATCCACACAAAATAGCTGTTTTCCATTTCCCTTGAGTTGCACACATTTAGATTCTGATTCTCAAAGCAAAACAGTCACTTTCAAAAAGTTGCCTTCCTTTGTGTTAACTGTAAGATAAAATTTCTTCTGTGATGTAGGCATCATATTTTGATAGTTTTGCCAAGAAAAAAAAAAAAAATAGAAGACAGAGCAGTTGGTTGGATCCATTCATGCTCCAAGATATTTTTTTCCTTCAAGCCTGAGACACCACCGTCTGTAACTCTGTTGTAAAAGTTATTAAAAACCTTTATGAGAAATCCTATAGAAATCAGATTTTAGACTGGAAAGGATCTAAAGGATTATTATGTGTACTTACTATACCATTCAAGAAAAACTGTCTTTGCAGTGATCAACTACTCTTTATTCAAGACATCCAGAGTTGGTGGATCCTCTGTGGTCTAACACAGCTCAGTCATGTTTCAAGGTCTCTGGATATTAGAGAGCAATACCTCATGGAAAATAGGTAAAAAAATAAATTCTTTTTAAATGTTACAAAGTACTTTTTCCATAAAATTGAACAGAAGACCAGCACATTGCAATCTCTTCCCATTGGTATTGGGATCAAATAAAACAACTAAAGTGCCCCTTTACTGAAACCCCAGAAATGGCTTCATGTTCCTTACGCATCACTTGTCTTCAAAGTCAATTTCTTCATTTGAAAAAGTCAAATAAGTCTAACTCATACATACTTAAAAATATTTCAAATTTTCAAAACTTCTTCAGACTTAGATAAAGAAAATTTAATATCTTTTTTTCAACAATGGAGATTATTCTTGTGGCAGAAATTTTAATATTTTTTTGAAAGAAAGATGGAAAATGATAGAGATAAGGGAAGCCATAAATAAAGGCAAAAAGAAAAAAGTTACTGTTTTAATTACTTATTGTATTTTTTTTTTTTTTTTTGGTCTTCATGGCAGATAACTCTGGAAAAAGGGATTCTTATCTCCATTACCAGCTCTGAAGGTGAAAATCAATATAGCTCTAGCTTTCACTATATACATACGACTGCGAATTACTTTTGCTTAATCATCATGACCACCCTGAAAGCCAGGTATGATTTTTCCATTTCACTGATGGAAAAATAGAGACTTTATGTGGGTAGGCACATTTCCCAGGTGCAAGAAGCTTATGTTGTATCCACCTGGCTGTGTGGGATAGAAGCTTGTCAGCTCGGCATGGCAATGATTGCCGCTAATCATATCACCTGGAGAGGTACTATTTTGTTCTGCATTAAGATAAGAATAGACCAGCAGATAAATAATGATCAAGATTAAGATCCTAGGATCACTCTAACTTTTTTCTGTAGTGTGATAATATCTTGAAATGCTCTTCTTTGTGACTTACTTTTCTGAATTTCATTTTACATGATATGCCCCCTAGATAGTTAGTGCTATCCACATGGTTCTGTGAGAACCAAGGTGACTGTTTTAGAATTTATATAAAGAGAAACTGTACATGTTGTCTTTAAAAAATTAATTTGGCTTTAATATCTGTTATACATTAATTCATGTCCCCAGAAAGAAATGTTCAATTGTCCTGTGGTTGTGAACCCATTTGTAAATAGGACCTTTGACGATGGCAGTAGTAAAGGTGAGGCTAAATTGTATCTTGGTGGGCCTTAATCCATTATGACTTGTTTCCTTATAAACAGAAGAAACTTAGACAAACGATGGGAGAAGACATAAGGAAACAGGTGGCCACATGACTTAGGCAGAGCTTGAGTTATGGATTTCTGGCAAACTGCCATCAGGTGCTAAAGAGTAAGAAAGTATGGCCTGCTGACACCTTGATTTTGGATTCCTAGCCTCCAAAACTGTGAGAGAATAAACTACTATTTTGTTTAAGCCAACTAAATTGTACTATTTGTTATAGCAGCCTTGACAAACTAAGACAACACCCAAATCTAAAACAAAGACTTTGAAAGCCAAAACATTCAATTTTTCAAAAAGGGGACTTATTAGATAAAGAAAAGTCTCTTGATATTTAGCAATAAAAATTAATATTATTCTGATACATGCTAAAACATGGATGAACCTCAAAGACATTTTGCTAAGTGAAATAAGCCAAACATGAAAGATTAAATGCATGAATATATGAATACATTTACACAAAATCATCAGAAAAGGAAAATCTATACAGACAGAAAGTATATTAGAGGTTTCCTGGGCTGAGGGTGAAATGGGACTTGACTGCAAATGGACACAAGGTGGTGTGCCTTTTTGGAGTGATGGGAATTGTTAAAATGGTTTGTAGTCATGCTTGCACGTTTAGAAATATTTATTTTAAATTACTGAGTTGTGCTTTTCAGAAGGGGAGATTTTATGACATACAAATTATGCATCAATAAAGATGTTAAACCAAAAAAAGGCCCTTGTAAATAAAATTGGGAAAGGCCTGAAGGAGGAAAGATGTAGTTTGTAAGTTATGGTACATTGTCGGTAGCCCCTGGGGTGCTATATATTAGGACACACCATCATTTTATATATACTAAGAAAACATTCTGCCAAATCATATAGGGTGATGTTTTTATCATATTTATTATACTTACTAAAATAATACTTTTAATTTGTTTATACTTATTTTTATCATATATCAAAAACAACATGAAGATGTTCACATATGGCTCAATAATGAAAACTAGATCATCATTGCCATATGGCTGATGTTACGGCTCTATTTACTGAAATATGTATGAAGACTGCAGAAATGTTAATGTGAAAAAAGCAAAACAAAACATGAATCTTAGAATCAGTGATAAACAGTAGAATGGAAAGAAAGCCAAAGGCCCTGCGTAGCTTAATCTCTGGGATGCTAAATAAGAGTCACTTGGATTAGGCGGTGGGAGGATATTGCTTTACAGGGGAGGAAGTTGATGGAGACAATGGTTAAGAAGGGTAAGCGTAAGCACTGAGGGATCATCTGTCAATCTCACAACAGAAGCTCACAGAGGCTGAGCCAACACTCTAGATCATTTCTCCGTCACACCGTAAGCCTGCATCACGTACCATCTTCACTGCAGAGCCATTAACGGGAGACCTCTCCACCAATGTCTGTTTGTATAACCCCAGTGCATTGACTTACAGAAGTATGACCTTCTTGTGCATCATGATTTGCCCAGCTCCAACTGAATTGATGTGGCCTCTTCCATAACAATGACTCAGAATGTTCACAAGACTACACACCCCTGAAACAGGATGTGTGGTCCTTTTCACCCAGAGACATAGTCACATTGCAGAAGAAAGAGTATCCGTTCTCAGGTAGGACTGGATAGCAGTCAATATTCCCTTCTCCTATACTTGTAACTCAGTGTTCTGAAGGAAACAGTGATAAAATTGGTTTTACTATGGCTACTGCCAGCTTTAGTCAGTGAAGTGAGCATGTCATAGTGAAAAGAGCATTCTTTTGAAAGAAAACAGATCAGAGTGTGTCTTACCATTGGCACTTAGCTGTTTTTAATCTTGTGCAATTTATTTAAACTTCCAGAGATTGCTTGCTCCCTGTAAACTGGGGATACAACTTTCTAGCATTTTTGTGAGGATTTAGTTAGACTCAGTATGTTCAATATAATATAGTGTCTTAAACATAGCAAAATCTCAAAAAGTGAAATTCGGTCATTATGATGATTATCATCATCATTGTACTGAGCAGCAATTTTACACCTGTGAAGTTCTACTCAAAAAGCGTGCTTTCGTACATAGACTTGCTCCACACTGTAGGATTATGACTTGTCCTCCTTAATTTAGGCAAGTGACTCTTACTATCAGCTTAAGAAAAATTACTGAAAGTGTACAAAAGCTAGGCCATAGGACAAAGGCAGCTTTATTTAGCATACAATATAAGTACAATGTAACATTTTTAAAGTCTAAAATGTTTCACTCATTCTGTCTGGTTTCCATATGGAAGGATAATTCCCTGTTGTGTTAATATAAGCTCAACTTGATAACTATAAACCAGATATAAATCACACTGCAGTTGAAATCTATGCCCTTAAATATTTTTGCAGTGATAGCATTTTTTATACAAACATTTTATTCACACACCATACATCCATCTTAAGTGTACAATCAATGGCTTTTGGTGTAATCACATAGTTATGCATTCACCACCATAGTCAGTATGTGAATATTCTCATTTCTTCTGAACAAAAAAACTCATACCCCTTATTTCCCCCTATTATTGACATTTAATTTGGTACAATGTTGCTGTTAACTACAGATCTTAGTTTCCATTAATTGTGTTTTTTCCCTATCACCCTATTATTAACTTCTTGCAATAGGGACTCACGTTTTATTTAGTTCATGTAAGAACTTTCTTATATTTGTACAATTAAACACCAACATCATCCACTCTAGGTTTCACTAAGTTTCATTTCCCTTTTGATCTTAAGCTTTCTTAGCCTGCTATGGCTTCAACCACTTATATTTCATGTGTTGTGATCCATAATTGTATCCAGATTTGGTGCCTTGTTGCAAAAGTTCTTGGTTTTCAGGACTGCAGCACCATCTCTCAGTCAGTCTTTGGCTTGTCTCATTCCTGGTTCAGGCCACACTGACATGAGAATTTGTTCTCACTTGCAAACTTGTAAGGCTGTTTCCAATGTGTGTGTTCCAAGAGCATATGGTTCACTGAAGCATATATATATGTAAAACAAAACAAACTACACTTGAATATGTAGAAAGCGTTATTATATGGATATGTGTGTATGGGTCTCTCTCTATCTCTATCTCTATCTCTATCTCTATCTCTATCCCTATCTCATCTCTGTCTCTCCCCCCAACATAGATGGGTTGAAATACAGGGTGGCGTTTGAACTAATATTTAGTTTAAATTAGGATTTGCTGAGTAAATAATATGCAGTGTAGGGTAAAAGAATGAAGAGGTTTGCTACACAGGTATTCTAGTTGGAAAAAAACAGATCCCAATGTAAATAGATTTCAAAAAGGCGTCTGCCCTTTAATTCCATTGTATAATATGAAATGATTACTCTGCTGTGTAATTTCAGAAATCATACTAAACATATATGCATAATAATAATTTCATACTAATTATTTTCATCACATAATTTAAGTTGTGTCTATCCTAATAACACTCAATTACTGGCATAAGTTATATATATTTTCATTTTTAACAACTGAGGCGGGAATACAAATGGCAAGTCATGTTAGATATCAAGTACACCATTATAATAAAATTTGAGTTAAAAGGTGCTTAAACGTCCCATTAATCCAAGTAGCTGGAGCAATTCACAAAGAAATACTAAGAAAAATATGAAAAACTTAAGAGAATAATTCTCAGAGACAAGAATATTTGGTTATTCTCTCCCTTTCAATAATTTCCTCCTCAGCACTTTTTCTTACAAGAAATAAATGGAAAAGTTATGTTTTTAAAATGAAGCAAAGGATGGGGGAAAATGAAATCCAGATTTAGACAGGCAGGTTTACAGCATGAATTCTTGAGAAAACGATAAATAGGTATATTTAAAATAAAACTTGTCATTTCTAGGTGCGGATTCTTAGTCGTCTCTAATTGGAAATAAAATTTTGTGGAAAAAAAGTATTTCTCAACCAAGATCAGGAAGTAATTTTCTTTCTATTACATCCTGTGTGTGTGTGTGTGTGTGTGTGTGTGTGTGTGTGTGTGTGGAGAGGGAAGGAGAAGATTCTCTCCTTGTTTTTGTTTCCTCATTGGTTTGGGGTTTTCTCCCTACTTCCCAAACATAATTTCCTTCTGCTTTACTTCCACCAAATGGGGTTGAGATGTTTCAGGTAAAGAAAGTGGGAAATGGATGATCGTTAGTAGGTGATAAGACAGAAGAACTGCAAAGAACTCAACTACAACTTATCCCAACTACCCCATTCCCCTCATCCCTTGAGAACAGCTCTTACTTGGATATTTGTTAAAGAAAGCCACATGGATAAGAAGAGAAAGATCAGAAACACAATGGTCTAATATATGCATTTTATGTAACTTTATCTGCTGTTATACATATATAATTATTTTTTATAACAACGTTTACTGAGATATAATATAGAGTCTGAAATAAAGTACTTTAAACTTAGTAATTATTTTTAAAAATTCTGAAGCTGTTTGACAAAGATTCTCCGTACTCAGCTGCTTCTCTTGGTAGAGCATTGTTCTGCTACTTATGACACAAGTCACTCATCCTCTCTGGGCCTCAATTTTTGCATTTGGAAACTGTGATAGCAATGCCTACTTTTCAGGATTGTAAAGGTTAAATAAGGCAATTAATGTAAAGGTCCAGCTTCATGCCACACACTTAATAAGCACAAAGATAATACAGTAGCTATTTAGTTTTCCCCAAAATCCAGATAACCAACTAAATAAACACAGGTGGTTTGATTCATATTTTTCCAACATTTTTAGTTAGAAAAAAATCAAACACATAAAGAATTTGAAACAATAGTACAATGAACACTCATACACCTTTCACCTATTCACCAATTTTTCACATTGGCTTCATTTTTTGGGGGAAAGAGAGAGAGACAGACAGACAGAGTTGGATAGGTAGTGATGATAGATGGATACAGAGAGACTCTTATTTTGCAGAAGTATTTAAAAGTAAGTAAAATACATTGTGATACTTTCGATCTAAACTCTTCAGCATCCATCTCTTAGGAACCATTATTTATCTTTTTAAGGTGAGAATATAATTATTTTTATGAAGTCAGTAGTCTTTGTGTGTAAGTTTGAGCAAAAGCTCAATGAAAACTAAAAGCATATCAATTACCTTCCCTGCAGGTAGAACACTATCATTTCAAAAGTCATATCCAACCATCATCTCACTGATCCAACCTCATTTCTATGATGTTGGAAATGCAGGCACTATTGCATCTTTTGTGTAAAGAGTAATAGAAAAAATTAGCCCCAAATATTAAGTGAGTTGCTGAATATCAAGTACTATGTTTTAGAATGCTGGTTCTAATGACTCAGATTCTCCAATTCCCCAAGAGAATAAAAGGAGAAAGCTTCATGTTACGCAGCATGCCAAAGGTTTATAATCATTATTAACATTTGACTATCTCTTTAAGGTAGGAATCATTCTCCTCAGTTTACAGATGATGATCCAGAAACTCAGAGGGAATAAATCCTTCAACCAAGGTCACAGAATCAGTGAAATTTAATCAGGGAATTAAAGCTGACTTGGTCTGCCTCTCAAACTGAGCTACTTCCATCATCCCTTGGAGACCACCCCAGTGCTTTCTCTGCTCAGTTCTGTACCCTCCTCTTACAAAGGACCATCAATTTTAGCTGAAAATCGTTCAGTGTATGCCTTTTTCTCTCTGCTCTTGCTAACAATGAGACAAGCAGCAAATGGCAAACAAAATTTGCCTGAGAGATAAAATCAAGCAAGGAAATGGCACTTGGATGCAAATTAATTGACATGTAGTTGGCTTGTATCTACATAATTAATCCTTACAAGAGCCCAATTAGATAGAAAGTATTTCCAACATCACATATGACATAAAAATGATAAAAAAGAGCAAGGAGAGCTTCAACTGTGTACCTGCTGTTTTATTTATCAAATGTTATAGATCAATGGCCAAGTTCAGCCTTGGCGACATTGAGGATGATATTTTAAGATGTCCTGGATAAGGAAAATTCAGAAGGGAGTAGCCACATTTGGGAAGCTCTGCAATCTTTCAGCCTCTCCCTTCTTAGTCCCATGTAACTCTTGTTGACTGTGTGGCATTTAACTTACCTTGATAACAGCTTAATATTGATATTCCTATCTCTTTACTCTCCAAAGAAAGAATTACATTTGTATGGGAATCTCCAATTTGGCAAAACAACTATGATAGTGGGAACATTTTCCTGTGGGGATGGGGACATTTAATTGGCAGGGTGGTAGGATATGGTTGGCAAGAAATTCTTTGATAGTATCTAAAATTACCCAGTACAGGTGAAAATTATCTTATGCAAGACTACTATGGATTATTACATGCAATTTAACTGAGACAAAAGCCTCAGCCCACAATTTTGTTTTCTATCCCTTCTTAAGAAGAGTTTGCATTCAGGATCAGAGGAACAGAATCTACTAGTGCTTCATTAACCATCCCATCTGCATCTACTAGTGCTTCATTAACCATCCCATCTGCGTCTACTAGTGCTTCATTAACCATCCCATCTGTGTCTCTTCCTTCCTCTATGCCATCCCCCCTTTTCCTCTCTTCAGAATTCTAAGCCCCTTGCCTCCCTCTTCCTACTATCTATAAAATTTGAATTCAGATATGATCAGATTTAACTGTCATTTATCCCTTCATGTGAATGTAATCATAGCAGCATTTGTTGCAGCAATATCTTAAATTACCTTCATATACAGTATTTCACCCAAGTTGAATCATTAATTCCCTATTCTTTGACTTTTAGAGCATTAACTCAAATTCTGATACAAAGAGTTGCCCTCATTATAAAAATGTCTGGCATCCCTAAATAAATTTGTGTATGTGTGCTGGTTTGAGTGTATTGTGTCCCCCAAATGCCATTATCTTTGTGGTCTTGTGTGGGGCAGATGTTTGGTGCTGGTTAGATTTGCTTGGAGTGTGCCCCACCCAGCTGTGGGTGATGACTCTGATGAGATGTTCCCATGGAGGAGTGGCCCCGCCCATTCAGGGTGGGCCTTGATCAGTGGAGCTGTATAAATGAGCTGACTCAGAGAGAGGGAACTCAGGGAGTGCAGCTGGGAGTGATGTTTTGAAGAGGAGCAAGCTTGCTAGAGAGGAATGTCCTGGGAGAAAGCCATTTTGAGGCCGGAGCTTTGGAGCAGGCGCCAGCTGCCTTCCCAGCTAACAGAGGTTTTCCGGACGCCATTGGCCATCCTCCGGTGAAGGTACCCGATTGCTGAGGTGTTACCTTGGACGCTTTGTGGCCTTAGGACTGTAACTGTGTAGTGAAATAAACCCCCGTTTTATAAAAGCCTGTCCATCTCTGGTGTTTTGCATTCTGCAGCATTAGCAAACTTGAACAGTATGTAAGCCCTTCTATTGAGCTTTCTCGGAGATTCTGAAATATTACCTCACAAATTGGCCACTTGTTCTGTTTACATATAAGTCGATCCTGATTACTGTCTAATCTGTGGTTGGGAAAAAACTGGATTATGCATAATTGCAAGAATTTACATTCAGTTAAGTCCAACCAATCTCTTCTTTGGGAAGAAGAACATGGCTTCCTTTAGTCTCTGAAATATTCACCTGTCAAATAAACTCCCTGCAATAGTTGGTAACTACCCTGATTGAAGGGAGCCCTTCTTTTTCTCTAACTGCAAATTCAATCCCTTCCTCAGTATATACTTATGATTGTGTGTCAAATGTTAGAGTGATTAAGATAGTAAACACATACAACCACAAGAGCCACTCAAGTAAAATCCATGACTAAAATTAAAGAATAATAATTACATTTTAATCTCAATTATTTGGCTTTCCAGGATAACAAGCTTAATGCTCTGGAATTATTTTTTAAATTTATATAATTTTCATTTCATGTTGCCTATGTAGACATAATGTAAGTTGTCACCTGATTATGAGCAGTGAAACTTTTTTTGGAGCTTATACAATATAGCTAAAGACCTAATGTGAGGCCATGAATGCAAAAGATAATGAGAGTTTAGTATTTAATAGGTGTTTTATTAATATCACCATATGTTTTTAAATTAACTTAGCTCAGTATATCCATAAATTTCTTCTCAAATAAGAAAGAAAAATGTCACTCACTTGCAAAAGACTGACATGTAGATAACAGATGGCTGTGGGAATTTTTAGAGGAAAGAAAGCATTAAGAATGAGGCATATCATCTATTATTTTGCCTTGCTCTCTTTATCACTTTCAATCTAAACAGAAAAGTGATGTATTACAGGGAAATGGCCCCCTTTGTGACATTTCTGATGTAATGATACAATTTCAACACTGGGGTGGTTCATTTTTTTAAATGAATGAGACACATTTTAACATTTCACAAATTCCATGTGTTGGAAATGAATCCTGCAGAAATTCATTACGACACTGCATAAATTTTAAGCATCAGATATTATCTTGTTTCAAAGATAAAAATAACCAGAGAAATACCCTAAAATATGCCTGTGTGGATGATAATGATAACAGCAGGGAAGACCTTTAGGCAGTTAATAATTCCATGCTCTGCTAATGGTAAGGAAGAAACAGGATGTCTCTTGGACATGGATGATATCTACCTTTGTGGGAAAATTTCAATGTGGCTGGGAAGATCCCTTTCCAAAACTGTCATCCCAATCAGTAAGGACTTGGGTTCATTTTTATAGTACAAAACAGCAATTGCTGTGACTTATTTGGAGCTTACTGAAAACTTGGCTTTTTGATTTTTGCCTCACAACAGTGCTATTGTCCCCATTATAAAGATGAAGAATTGTGGTGTGGAGAACTTGAGGAATGTGTTCCAAATAGCATCTTTGATACATTGTGCAGCTGGAAGCCAAAATTATAGCCTTTTAACTGAGTTTGCAGTTTTGGTAATTTGGGTGAAAACGTCACATCGATAGGCATACCACTTACAATGAATTGCATTTTATGACTGGATAGAAACAAGGTTTACCAAGAAAACAGTGCCAATGAAATTCTGATTTATCAATTTCCTGTTTTCCAAATGCTCTTTTTCATCATCGTTGGAAACAAATAAATAATTGTCATTATTTTTAAAGGAAACCACTTTTTCTAGTTTTAAAAATTGTATAAAGTCACGAAGCAGTAAAATGTCTCTGATCACTGAATAAACATTGGAAAGTTCTCAGGCTTGTCTATTCTGTGTAGAGAAATTAGATGCATTGTGTAGTGGCTTGGAGTTATGTACAACAGGAACACATATTTTTAAGTTTAAGCTGTTTCTGTAGGTGAACCCATTGCAAATAGAGCCTTTTTAAGATATAATTTTTAGTTAAGATTTGGCCAACTGAATCAGTTTGGGCTTCAGTCCAGATTAATGGATTGATTTATAAGCAGAATGAAATTCAGATGTAGAGAAAGAAACCACAAGACGCATGAAGCTGGAATTCAGTGGGACCCAGAAAAGAAGGAAGACACCTCCATGTGCATTGCCATGTGATAGAAAAGCCAAGGACCAAGGATTGCCAGCAGCCAGCCCAGAACACCACAGCCTTCATGGAGAAAGCAAAACCTTGCTAATGCCTTGCTTTTGGATTTCTCCTAGGCTCAAAACCATGAGTCAATAAATTCTTGTTACTTAAGATGATATTGTATAGTATTTGTTTTAGCACCTGGGAACTAAAGCATAATGCCACCCTCATTACTTGGTAAACACCCAGTGCCCTCCATCGTCCCACTCCCAGGCTGCCTCCTGCCACTGCCTTTACTCTTCAGCCATGGAGCACTTGTCAGCACTACCCTGCTCTAAAATGACTGTGGGCTGTGCCCAGGTGGAATACCTTCTTCTCTGTCAGGCTGCTTCAAGCTGTACTCTGCATCAGCTTTGTTGAACTTGGGGGAATCTCCACAACCTGTGTGCCACTGCCGTTCTTAGAACCTTGCTCATTGTTCCAATGTGAAATTGCTAATTCTTCCTGCTGTATGCTTTCAATGACATCCTACAGCAAAGATATTTATGTTCTGAGATTTTAAAAAAAGTTTGTTATTATATAAACACAATCCTTTTTCCTCCAGGAAAGTAGCTACCACTAGAGTAACTGGATTATGAAGTTTCAATCATAATCACTGGTCTTTACACCAAATTATTTCTGACTTCCAAAGAACAGGTCCTGCTTTGTATGTGAAGCAGATAAGAGCTCAGCTGTTCTGTAGGAAGTGGCACTGGAGGAACTTAGCTATAAAAGACACCCCAATCTTGATCCTACAGTAGCACCTGAAGCAAACACAAAACCACTCATCTACAATAACAATTGTTTCTTCAATATGTTATATTCTGTATTTCCAATTAAATGATATTCCCTAAAATTAAGGGTCATGCCTTATAACATTTTCATAATATGAAACTCTGCATGTATAAAGACTCAAAATGGGCTAACTATTTGCTTTAAACATATGATTATTAAACTTCCAGAATGGCTTTCTAGTTAAATATGCAAGATGTGAAACTGAAAAAGACATTTTTATTAACCCCCGAAATGCCAAGTTTAATATTGCCCTTCCAAGGGCATTTAAATATGTAATAAGAACATTTTTAAAACTGTAAACATTTGGTCAAACAATGTAAAATATTTTTACTTTTACCTAACCAATTATACAGATGCGCTTATATTAAGTCCATTTTAAAATTAGGTGCTGCCATTTCCAAAATAGCATGTTATAACCAATTCTCATTTCACAGTTGAACTGAAAACCAGAAATGAATAACCTATGGCCCATGGCCAGGTACCCACAGGAGAGAAAAATAATCTAGCCATCTGGCATCCTAGAGGGCCATCATAAATAGCACTGGGCTGTCAGATCTAAACTGAATTTAAAGAGGCACAGCGTGGCCAAAGCAGAAAATACCGAGAACATGTGCGTAGGAGAAAAAAGGTGGACACAATAACTTTTCCCTTAAATTCTCAAGAGGGAAGTAAGCACGTGTATTATCCATCCCTGAGAATAGAGTGTAGTCTATTTTAAGAGGGAAAACAGGATTTCATCTAAAATTTTGGGTGTGGCTGTTCTCCCCAATTCTCTGGGCTACTGTTTGTTTACTTGTCTTTATATATGTGTGTATGTGTATATGTGTGTAATACATGTGTGTTTGTATATATTATGTATGTGTATATATATTCATGTGTATGTGTGTATATGTAGTGTGCGTATGTGTATATGTGTGTGTTGTTTATACTGCACGTATATATATATACACACGTGTGTGCATGTGTATATGTGTGTAAGCATGTGCATATTTGTGCTTGTGTATATTATGTATGTATATATATGAATACATGCATGTGTGTGTTCATATTGCATATGTACATATATGTGTATTTGCATGTGTATATATGTATGTGTGTGTGTGTGTATTATGTATGTATATGTATGTGTATATGCATGTAAGTGTATTGTGTGTGTGTGTCTTAAGGCTATCCTAGAGTCTTTTCCAGGTCTATTGTTCTCTGATGATCATTAAAAACACCTTTTCCTGACAGAGAGTCCACTAAAATTTGCTGTCTTCCTACATTACATTTTCTTCCTCTTGTTTGTTGTATAATATTGTGTCCACGTCTCAGTGATTATGTCTTATTAAAAAGAGGTACTGCTTAATGGGATAGAAATACTGCATTTATAAATTATTCTACTCTAGAAAACATGGGCAATCAGCATCTCTCCTTTTCTAATTATTCAGTTGGATGTGATACTGCAAAATCATTACTCGAATAAAACAATCAGGTGAACAAGCAATTTCGTTGTGAGTCTGGGTAGATTTAAATTTGGTTCGGCACGAGCAAGCAGTATTGCCTCACTAGAAGGAGCGTCAAGGAATGTTACATGTTCTATGAATGATAAGTCCTGAGGTAAAAGACATAATTTAATGCTCAGGAGCTACCGTACATCACAGAGTCATATATTATAGAAGTCCTTGTTGCTGGATCGGAAGGGGGAAAATGTATTCATGTGAAGGGAGTCACATTCAGATATAGCCTGTCCTTTTCAGTCCCGCACTTCTGCTCAGCCGAGGTTATTAGCATTGTATCTGACCACGTTTCTAGAAGGGCCGAGGGTGCATTCTCTGCCCAAGGGTTTCCAAAATCACTTGACGATGTGAGTTTTGAAAGAATTCTCTGACTCCTGGGGTTTAGGTTGGTCTGTGGTCTCTAGAAAGCCTAAAAATGAGTGTGCTCCTCATTTCTGAATGTGGTCAAGAGGGGTTTGAACACATTTGTGAGCTAGGAGAGTGTAGATCTCTTTACAAGCCTCAAAGCACCTTGCCAGTTGTAAGGTTCTATAATCCTACGAAGTTTTCATTCTGTAGAGTAAGACATTCTCAGCAGATTCTTCATCTTTCACTGTTTTCCATTAACTTTAAGTTTTGAGGCTCTGACCACACACCAACAAATATATAGAAGAAAATAGTAATATTAATTGGGATGTAGAATACACCTGAAAAAATTAAAATCTGTTAGTTCCTTCTATTAGTGAAATTTAACAAGAAGCAAATAGTTATAAAACACAATTGTGACAATATCAACTATAAAAGGGCTTTCAATGAATATCTACCACAGAATTTTAAGCTTGAAATTGTTTCAGAGGTTATTTCTGTATCCCTTCCATTAAGGGGAGTTTTTTAATGTAGTCATACTTTAACAACTGCACATTATTTTTATAATAAATATTTTAATCTCTCCTTTATACAGTTAATATTATATTGATTGTTAAAATATATGAATAGATAAACTACATTTTTATTATTTTCATTTCATATTATAAAAGCAATTTTATCATATATTTGCAGCAAAAAGAGAGCATTGGTTTTTGCCTGTTTTATTGAGAACCAGTGATCTAATCCAAACTCTTCATTATGTAAGTAATGAATCTGAAGTTCCATAAAACAAACAACTTGCCCAGTGTCACAGAGGAAATAATTAGGGACAAAGCCACAACTAGAAGGTGGTGATCTTATGCCTCAGTTCATTGCGTTTGCTGCTAAACTATGCTCTTTGGTTCTAATAGTTGGGGAATATGAGGCATAAAGCTTAAGGGATTCCCCCAAAGTTCCATTAAAGAAAATTGCCAAATTTCTATTTATTATTGTGCATTTGCAAATTGGCTGGATGATTTCAGTTTTATTCTTCATAAGACCCACTTTTTCTATATAGTTTTACCACTGCTAATTTTTAACAGCAAACTCAAAACCCTGCTATATTAACATCTCCAAAAGGGGACTGAATATAATATGATAATTTAATCCATGTGTGTGTATGTTATTTGTACATAATAAATTAACATGGAAATTCTGGTGATTGCCTTAAACCAAAATAATAACTCATTCTTCAATTATTTCTAAAATTGTGGTAGACAATTGGGATGATATTTTGGCACCATCCTAAACTCCTCAAAGCATTTAATTTAAACAAACACCAATTTTTCTTTGTTTTTCTTGTTTAAAAATCCTTTCTTTTTTTAAAAAAGTAAAAAATAAATTGTGCATTTTCTTCTAAAGCTTTTCATATTTTGCTTTTAAACTTAGGTGTTACTCCTACTGAAATTGATGTGTGTGTTTCTATTTTGAGACATGTATCTTATGCATTCTTTTTTTCCCAATAGGTGTGTGATGGTTAATTTCAAGTGACAACTTGGCTAGGTCAACAGTTGTGTGGTCAAGCCCTGGTCAAGGGAATTTCGTATAAGGGATTTGCATCTATAATTAATTGATTGCATCAACAATCAACAAAGGATATTGCCTCAATAAAGTGGATATAGTCTTCTTATCCAATCATTTGAAGGTCTTAAAAGCCAGAACTGAGGGTTTCAGAGATCAGGGGAGGAAAATCTGCCTCAACTTTAATATTGCCTCTTGCTGGAATTTTCTACCAGTCAGCATCTCCTGGGGAATTCAGACTCAAGATTTCGACATAAACTCTATTGCTGTTTCCAGCTTGCAGCCTGCCCTGCGGAGTTTGGACTTGCTGTTCTCACAGCCAGATGATCTAATTCCTCATAATAAATCTCTTTAATATCTATATCTACATCTATATCTATACATGTATCAATATCTTTATCTGCATCTGTATCTAAATATCTTGTTAGTTATGTTTTTCTGGAGAAACCTAATACAATGCATGAATAAATATCCAGGACAATTAACTGACTAGTTTATTCTCTCTCAGTGCTTTTTTGTGCAGTTTCTGTGGTAGATCAAATAGCCATAGTTCCGGGGCTCTCTGGTGTATTCCATGGAATAATTAGTCTCTACCTTTACCACTGCAATGTTACTTTAATTATTTTAAGATCAATATATTGTCAGACTCATTGGCCTCCCTCACTGGCCTAGTGATCTTCCATATGAATTTTAAGATCACTGTCAAGTTTGCTGAAACACAATTTATGTTGCCATTTAATAATTCTGAGTTACAGACAGATTCGGAAAAGACTTGACATCTTAATGACAGTGACTTTTCCTTGCCATTAGGCATCCATTGGAAAAGAGTATATAGTTTCTATTTCATGGGCTTCAATACTCTTAAAAATTTTCTCCTCGAAGGTCTTACTTTTACAAACATAATTATTTTCCTGTTTTACAACTTTTGTGTGTTTTGAATGAATTTCCCTTTCATGTTCTTTATTTATTGCTGGTGTATAAGAACTCTATTAATTTTTAATTAACTTTAAATCATGAGATAATTGTAGATGCACATGCAGTTGTAAGAAATAATAGGAAAGATTGTATGTACACTCTACATAGTCCCTCCCCAATAACATCGTGCAAAACTATAGTACAATACCACAACTGGGTATTGACATAGATACAGTCAAAATACAGAGTATTTCCATCACAAGGAGCCATCATATTTCCCTTTACTGGTCATCCTGACTCAGAAGCATTGATTTTCAGACCCCCACTTCCTCCTTAACCCTGGCAACCACTAAACTTTTCTCCATTTCTATGATTTGTCACTTCAAGAATGTTATATAAGTGGAATTATATAGTATGCAATCTTCTGTTATTGACTTTTGCACTCAGCAGAATTCTTTGGAGATTCATCCAAATGAATTTGCCTGTATCAGTAAGTTGCTCCTTTTTATTGCTGAGTAGTATTCCATGGTAAAGATGCACCACACTTTGCTTACTATTCATCTTCTGAAGAACATCTGAGTTGTCTCCAGCTTTTGGCTCTTACAAGTAAATCCAGCATAAACATTTATATGCAAGTTTTCATATGAACATAAGTTTGTATTTCTCTGGGATAAATTCCAGGAGTGCAATTGCTGGATCATATGGTAGTTGTATGTTTAGTTTCTAAAACTGACATACTATATTCCACAGGAACTGTGCCATTTAACATTCTCAACAGTGATGTATGAGGTGTCTAATTTCTCAGCATCCCCATCAAATTTTGGTATTATCTCTCTTTTTTTAATTTTAATTTTCATTTTTTTTTAATTTTAGACATTTTGCCATATATATAGTGATATTCACTGTGGTTTTAATTGTATTTCTTTAAGGACTAATGATGTTGAACACATTTTAAAGTGTCATCTTCAGTGAAATGCTGTTTTGTATCATCTTCAGTGAAATGTCTCTTCATTTTGCCCATTTTTTATCAGGTTGTTTTTTTTTTTTTTTTTGTACCATTGAGTTTTGAGTATTTTTTATATATTCTAGATACTATCCTTTATCAGATATGTAGTTTGGAAATATTTTCTCCCAGTTTTCACCTCTTAATAGGGTCTTTCACAGAGCAAAGTTTTCAATTTTGGTGAAATCCAATGAATGATTTTTCTTTGTATGGATCATGTTTTTCTATCAAGTCAAAAATCTTTGCCTAGTCCTTGAATTTTTTCCTGAATTTTATTCCTAAAAGTTTTATAGTTTTATATTTTTTTATTAAGTCTGTGGTCTATTTTGAGTCAATCTTTGTAAAATTTGTGAGAGCTTATTTGAGGTTTATTTATTTATTTATTTATTTATTTATTGTATATAGATTTCCAGTTGTTCCAAGACCATTTGTTGAAAAGGCTATCTCTCTACCATTGAATTGCTTGTGCATCTTGTCAAAATACACACATATTTGCATGAGTGTATTTTTGGGTTCTCTATTTTGTTTCCTTCATCAATGTATCTGTTGTTTCACCAATACCACAAAGTCTTGATGACTGTGACTATATAATAAATCTTGAAATCTTCCCACTTGAATCAACTTTCCCAATATTGGTTCACATACTATAGTTCATTTGCCTTTCAATATACATTTTAAGAGCATCTTTTCTGTCTCTACAAAAAGCCTTGATGGGATTTTGATAGGAATTGTGTTAAATCTGTATATAAAGTTGGGGATAATTGACATCTTCACTGTGTTGAATTTTCCAGAATATGGAATAGCATATATCTCTCCATTTATTTAGATCTTTGATTTCTTTCATCAGTTTTGTAGCTTCAATAATTCAAGTCCTGTGCATGTTTTATTTGATTTATATCTAAATATTTCATTATTTTAAGCACTTGCTTGCTTTTTTAATTTTTTTATCCACTTTCCTCATTGTTAATACATAAAATATCAGTTGGTTTTTGTGTGTTTAGATTGTATTTTGTGACCTTGATGAAATCACTTTGTCTAGAAGGGTTTTTGTTTTTTTCATTTTGTAGATTTCTTTGGATTTTCTATGTATAAACCATGTCATCTGCCAGTAGAGATAGTTTAATTTCATTTTTATTAGCTCTATGCCTTTCATTTCCTTTTTCTTGTCTTATTGTACTGGCTAGTATTTATAGCACTCTGTGGAAAAAGAGAAATGAAAGCAGAGTCCTTGCTTTGTTCCTGATCTTAAGGGAAAATGTTTGCCTGGTTTCAGGAAACTTCACTGTCATCATTTCAATGAAGAATATGTTGTGTCTCATTACTTCAGGTTCTGAGTGGAAGTCTAGGGTCTCTATGGTCTCCACTGACACCACAGGAGGAGAAGCCATTTACAAGGATGGCAGGGATAAAAGCCCAGCTCCCTACTCAAACTCTATACTTGATACTTGACCTACTCAATACTAATCTAGCAGGGATGTTGGAGTATCACGTTATAGCCTGGCAAAGATGAAAATCTGGGATCTCCATTTGACCCTTGTGGCATTAGAGGAGTCAAGGCAGAGCTTTTTGTGCTTTATTTGGATACAGTAAAGCCCTTGGTATTTAAAAGTTTTGGTCTTTCTAGGCTGCCCCATTCCTGATCTTTTTGCTAGCAAGAATAGTTTTATGAAGACAGTTTGTTTTGTCTCTGTGTTGGCTTTTCTAGATTGCCTGATTCTTCAGTACCCAGTCTGAGAAATATGAAGCAAAAACTAAACAAAAAACAAAGAAACAAAACAGAAATTCACCACTTTGTTATTCTTTCAGTCCCAAGGAACCATAGCTGTTATGCTTCTTTCTCCCCTTAAGAGTTTTACTAAGCTTGCTTTATCTATAATGTACAGGATTTTTAGTTATATTTTGTGGGATGAATAGTGAAATGTGTATCTATTCCATATTTCTGGAAGCATTGTTGTGATTTGATTATTCTGATTTATAGATTAATTTGGAGAGACCAGACATCTTCATAATATTGTCATTTCTATTCTACGAAGAAAAAGTGCAGTTTTTTTTTATGGGTTTCAATAATGTATTTAAATATTATATATAATATCCTTGCTTTTTAAAAATACTTATTTTGCTTTTCTATATAATTTTTGCAGTTATTTTGAATGATGCATATGAGCTCTAGAAGTTTTATGTTGATATTTGGTTGAACGACTTTGTTGGAGACTTAGTAGTTAAATCTTGTCATGGAATTGCTGAGATGTTTTGTGTAGATATTATTTTATCAAATAAAGCAAAGATTTCTTCCTATCCTATTTTAAATTTGTTTTTATTTGCCTTATTGCACTCTTAGGCCTCCGTTATTGTAATGAGTAGAAGTGATAGAAGTCATATTTTTTTATAAGTGATTTAGAAAATATCTTTTAAAAGCACTATATGTATGAATTTTTTTATATTATCAGGTTAAAAAGTTCTCTAGAGTCATGTGATTTTTTAATAAAAAAATGAACTTTGAATGTTTCTCAGTGATTTCTTTGCATGTATTTAAATTATCACAATCTTTTATTCCCTTTAATCTGTTACTGCAGGCAATTTTTTCATGGATTTTCTTACGTTGCTTGATCCTTGAATAACTAATACACATTGAAATTGTTCATGGCATCCTTTTATTTTCTAATAGCCTACTGAATATCATTTCAAGTGTTTTAAATCAGTATTTTTTTTCTATCTAGGTTTATATGTAAAATTAGCTTCTATGTATATTTTTTAACTTTCCCTCATCAAGTTTTGAATAAAATTTCACTTGCCTCATAAAATGATTAGTGTATCTTTCCAATTTTGTGTATATCCTTAATCAGTTTCTGTAATTAGGAATTTTCTACTGATAATTTTGATATAAAATTTCTGTAAATTTTCCTGCAGCTCTATTGCTTTGTTTGTTGGTAGATTTTATGTACCAATTCCACTTCTTTACTTGTTAATGGGATATTCAGAATATATCTCTCTATTTGAGTCACATTTGTTATGTTTTCTAAGAAATTATCTATTCCATCTCAGTATTCACATTTACTTCATAATGTTAGTAGTGATAAGAGCAATTGTTATAGCTTCCTAAGCTGGTTAAGCAAATACCATAAAATGGGTTGGGTTAAACAATGGGAAGTTATTCACTCATGGTTTTAGGACAGAAAAATGTCCAAATCAAGGCATCTTCAAGGCAATGCTTTCATCCCAAAGACTGTGGCCTTCTGGGGCTGGCTGACAGTTCCTCTGTCACACAGCAAAGCACATGAAAGCATCTCCTGGTCTCTTCCTTTCGGGTTCCATTTGAGCTTTCTGCTTTCCTGTGGCTTTCTCTGTCTGACTTCCATTCTCTTATAAAGGACTCCAGTAATAGGATTAAGACCCTTCCTGATTGAGGTGGGTCGTACCTTAACTGAAGTAACCTCATCAAAAGGTCCTACTTGCAATGGATTCACAACCCCCAGGAATTAATTAACTTTAAGAACACGCATTTTTTTCTGGGGTACTAACAGCTTCAAGCCATCATAGCAATTATGATCCTATTAGTAGTAGTTTGAGAAGGAAGCACAGCATACTACTACTAGTGTTTTTATTGCCACATAATAAGGAAACCAAAGCTTAGAGAGATCAGATTAGTCATCCTAGTAATTTGTGGATCTGGGACTTAAATTGGGCAGTCTGGGCCCATCATACCTCTTCTGAACAACTCTGTTCTATTGCCCATCTAATATAAAAAGGCTATAGTCTCAATACTATTTCTTGATACTATTTTCTTTGGTAGAACATAACACTCATACCGTCTGACACTTGAAAAATGCATGTATATTTATATATTTACTGAAAATTAATAACTTGTATCAGAACTCCATTTCTGACTTGAGAGCTTTTGGAAGTCTTTAAAAACTTCATATAAATATATAAGCATGCCCAGTTGTTCTCATAAGAAACGTTGGTATGATACAAACGGCTTCACCATAACCAGGAGTGTAAACTTGGGGTTTGCAGTCTAAATATTTTTTTTTTTTTTGCAAACTAATATTTCAGTACTGTTTCATATGAAATATTTCCTAATATCTACCAACAAATGCTATCAATTTTTATTCATATAAATATATACATATATTTAGTATTTAGCCATCTATGTTCAGTACTTTTTCTTGAATTTTTCATTATTGCTCTTGGTTTAATTTTCTGGTTCTTTTGAAAATTCTTTATTGAAAGTCTTTAAGCTGATGATTCTCTTGGAATTTCTGTGTCTAACTTGTCTTTATCGTGTGTTATATGTATATATATATGCACACATTTATAAGTACATACAGAGGTGTAGATATATATAAATTTATCTTGTTAGTAAGCAAAAGTTTACCAGTTTTATTTACATGCTCATTTTCATATGTGCATTATAGTTCACAAAGACATTTAAAATAACTTTTCAGTTGACAGATGTTATTTATTTATTTATTTAGTCATATATGGTTGATAAGAAATCTGCTTACAGTCCTTTGTCATTACTCTAAAGATATTCTTAGTTTTCTCTCTGTAAACTTCAATATTTTCCTTGGTGTATATTTCCATTTATATTTTTACTTTGTCTTTAGAGGAGTAATAATGGTAATAATACTAATTTTTAAGTACCCATGACATTCTTTTTTGGCTATTATCTTTTTATTTACTCCATTTTCTGCATCTGCAAGTTTTTTATTCAATTCTCCATCTCTTTAGCCTTTATCTACTTTTATTTCATTTTCTATCAGTTCCCTATCCTGGTTGAAATCCCTTTGAAGTTGTTCTAGTTTGCTAATGCTGCCAGAATGCAAAACACCAGAGTTGGATTGGCTTTCATAAAAGGGGGTTTATTTGGTTACACAGCTACAGTCTTAAGGCCATAAAGTGTCCAAGGTAAAGCATCAGCAATTGGGTACCTTCACTGGAGGATGGCCAATGGTGTCTGGAAAACCTCTGTTAACTGGGAATGCACGTGGCTGGCGTCTGCTCCAAAGTTCTGGTTTCAAAATGGCTTTCTCCCAGGACGTTCCTCTCTAGGCTTCAGCTTCTCTCCAAAATGTCACTCTCAGTTGCTCTTGGGGCATTTGTCCTCTCTTAGCTTCTTCGGAGCAAATGTCTGCTTTCAAAGGCCATCTCCAAAATGTCTTTGTAAGCTGAAGCTCCTTTCAGTTCCAGTGTGTTCTTCAAAGTGTCCCTCTTGGCTGTAGAAGCTTGTTCCTTTTGTCTGATCTTATATAGTGCTCCAGTGATTTAATTCAGACCCACCCTGAATGGGTGGGGCCATTCCTCCATGGAAATTATCCAATCAGAATTATCACCCACAGCTGGGTGGGGCACATCTCCATAGAAACACTCAAAGGATTACAATCTAATTAACACTGATAAGGGTCTGCCCACACAAAATTACACCAAAGATAATGGGGGGGGGCATAATGCATTCAAACTGGCACAGAAGTATTTGCCAATTCATTAATCCGTGCTTTGACTATTATAAAGATTAGTTTTAACGCATTTGCCTTGGTGTGCTATTTTAATGACTGCATTTTTGTTTTCATGATTTCTAATTTTTTATATTTACTTTTATTTATTACACTGTTTTTGATTCGTTTTCTTATTTATTTTGCTACTTTTTCATTTATATCTTTAAGCATTTTCACGTACTAACCTTAAAGCTTTTTTTCAGATTGTTTTCTGAAATAAATTTCTCAATGAGTGAACTCATACTGCAATTGTTGATTCTATTCTGTCTTTTCAGTCAATATTGGGTGTGAAAATTTGCCCAAAATATTTTATGTAGTATATTTATATTTTCTTGTTTTCTGTCTCTTTACTTCTATATTCATTTTTACTCACTAACAATTCTGTATTTTCCTCATGTTGGCCCTACTGAAACTTTGTCAGATCACTATATATTGTAAGGTGAATTCAAGTTACTATCAAGGCAGCCATAGGCAGCAACTTCTGATTTCCTCATATGAGAATTTGATTATGTTTTCTATCTTTTTAGGTCGTCAGGTCCATATATGCTATAGCTTTATTAGCAATTAGCCACAATTAGTTCATGCTAAGCTCTAGGAGTGTGGGTGCCACAATTTTAATCCATCATTTTGGTTTATGTTCCTTTCTTGCATGGAAATTTCTATTTTCTGTTTCCTCATAAGAGTAATTTCTCAGATGTCTGCTTTTGAAACCTAGAGACTCCAAATTTCATGGTTTCAGTACTTCCTACTTTTGTTTCTATTTTCTTATTCAAAAATATCTGTTTTATTTTAGGATGCTGCTATGTCTTTTTTATTTTGTCTTTATAGTTCATATATAATTATCATGATCCAAAAGAAATTAATCACCATTTAAATGTACCCATTCTATTGTTTTTTTAAAATAATATTTTCATATATCACTCAAGGCTTCCTTATAGCCTTTGTGTACAAAGGACCTTAGAAAATGTTAAGAAAATATAAACAGCTAATAGAAAGGCTGATACAGTACATAAAGTGATGATTATAAAGTAAACAAATATACATAGCCAATTAATGTATAAAATAAGGATTGGGAAACTATGGCTTATGGTTCAAATACAATGCCTGGCCTGTTCTTTTTTATACTCCTCAAGTTAAAACTCTTTTGACTTATAAGTTTGTTTTTAAAAAGAAGTGACAGAGACCATATTGGTCCACAAAGCTTATAGAAAAAACAAATAGCTGAATATGATATAAAGCATATTTTTTACTCTTCTCTAAACAATAAAACACAAAATAAAAAGCAGTGTGTTAAGTGCGATACATTTCTAACCATTAGACTGGAAAAGCATTTTAAAAAAATTAAATAAGACTTACTTGGGCAAATAAACAATAAAATAGGCCACAGTATAAAATAATGATGTGAATATACCTTAATACATTTCTGGAGATATTGATCAAGAGTCTTTAGAAAGTTAAATACTCAACATAGCAATCCCACTTTTGTAAAAATACCTTAAAGAAAGTATCTGAGATACTCACAGATATTTACATTCTGTATGGTTGAGCATCCCACTGCTTATATAGCACCAAAAATGTACTACTGAATGGTATGCTAGGTCAATTGTGCACATCTATAATCCAGCTCTACATTCAGTGATCTCACATTGGTGGCTTGAAATCAGCCATTGGAGGGAGTACTTACACTACAGAAATTGACACCCTCTACACATAAAACCCCCTCTTCTCGATAGCTGGTTGTTTAATGTTTGCCAGTACACCACTGGGAATAATTAAGTAAATTATGAAATATCAATAGAAACATGACACTGAAGAGCAGAAAAGATTAGGCTTTCAATTAATAATTAATGGAGAGGAAATATCTTAAGTATTGGATAAAGAGGGTATAAAATGGTAAGCATTCATATTTATGGTGATAATATTTTGCAGATATGAAATGGTACATTAAAATATTAACAGTGAATAATAAATTCTATGTTGAGAAGTTATTAAAATGTGCTTCAAATTTGTTGTATATTAGAAAACATAATATAATTTTAAAAGAAGAACCAAAAAAAGCCATTTGCTCCACAGTTTAACTCTGGTAACATACATTCAGGAGAGATTAATTTACAGAAGTATTGATAAAATAAAATCTAAAAATATGGAATAACAACCAGTGAACAAAATGAATACCTTAGCTTATAGTTTATATAAAGTATCAAAAACTACAACTGATTTTCCCACTCTGACATCTATAAATAGCATAAAATATAATAAAAAGTAATAAAATTAAAAATATATTCAAAACACATGACACAACTAAAGTAAATATTAAAGGAGTTCTAAAAAATTAAGGCCTTGATTTGTATGCTAGTGGTCTCATCTAAACACCATATAATAATACACTCTTCACCATCTGACTGGAAAAGCCTGAAATGCATATTTGAAAAAAGATAATAAGGGAAACCACATAAAAGAATGGAACCATCTCTTGCTGGATAGAAAATATATGAAATTTTGTCATAAAACAAAGAATAATCCAGGTTTTTAATATCCTAGGATTATCTCTTTCAGAAAGGCAAAACCAAAACGTCCAAAACCTGACCTCCTCAGTTATATACAATTCTCATTAAATTCTCATTAAAAAAAAAATCTCACATTAAACTTGAAGCTTGCTTGGCTTCTTCTGCCTATAAGCAATAATTTCATTTATGGGGATATTTGCCTTTTTCTTTTATCTTTTTTAATGTGATCAAATGGCCGTTGGCTTTTCCCTTTCTACTGGTTTTGAATGATTTTTTGTTTGTTTCTTAGCCCAGCTTCTGGTTCATTAGATGCCTCCAACAAATCTGGATTTGAACCCGCTGCACTATGTTGTTTCTATGGCTGCCATTACATTCCAAAACGCAATCTGGTCCGTTCCTATTATGCAATCACCGTGCAATGTGATGTCCACATCCCCATGACCTAAATTGGCTTTCTTCCCACCACATACAGCTGCTTCACTTTTCTTTGATCTCACATTCATCCTTCCTTTTCCTCATAGCACTCTTCAAAGTCTCAATCTGTTCATTCACTGAAATCAATTTGAGCATCACCAGTGAACACTGATATACATCAGCATAGAATAGTTAAAATTTTTAAGAGAAAGTTCATGTATGAGCTGCAGTTGATAAGTGGTTTATCTGATAGGTAAATGTGGATATTTTCATACATATGTTTTTTGCATAGTTTTGCACACTTTTTGTGTTTTCTATCTGTTTAGTAAAGCAGAGCCTGTTAAATTTGCCTCTTAGTAATATGTATTTTGTGAAACTCTTCCTGAAGTGAGCACATACTAAATATTATTTTCTTTCAAATGTATTTTAGGAAAATAACTTTATTCAGACTTTCTTTTATAAGTAAAGGCATATGAAAGTATCAAAATAAATGAGAGTAAGATAATATACAATAATAAAGACAAAAAAGGGAAACATTCTAAAGAGATGAATAGTATCATTAAGACACAAACTTGCTTTTTCTCTTTTTATGTTTTACTCTAAATAAAATAAAGGCTGTTAGAATATATCCTGTGAAAATAAGAAAAAAAGATGAGAATGGTTAAAAAAAAAACAACACCTCAAAAATAGACTGCTAAATATTATACTTGAATCTTTAGGTATGCTGCAAGGATTTAAGGATAATAGTTAAGTCTCTGTTCACATAATAGAAAACAAAAAAGTTACTACACAGAAATCTGGTGTTCTAGTTTGCTAATGCTGCAGAATGCAAAACACCAGAGATGGATAGGCTTTTATAAAATGGGGGTTTATTTCACTACACAGTTACAGTCTTAAGGCTACAAAGCGTCCAAGGTAACACCTCAGCAGTCAGGTACCTTCACCGGAGGATGGCCAATGGCGCCCGGAAAACCTCTGTTAGCTGGGAAGGCAGCTGGCATCTGCTCCAAAGCTCTGGCCTCAAAACGGCTTTCTCCCAGGACATTCCTCTCTAGCAAGCTTGCGCCTCTTCAAAACATCACTCCCAGCTGCACTCTCTTTCCTCTTTGAGTCAGCTCATTTATATAGCTCCACCGATCAAGGCCCACCCAGAATGGGCGGGGCCATGCCTCCATGGGAACATCTCATCAAAATTATCACCGACAGCTGGGTGGGGCACACTCCAAGCAAATCCAACCAGCACCAAAAACGTTTGCCCCACACAAGACCACAAAGATAATGGCATTTGGGGGACACAATACACTCAAACCGGCACATCTGGTAAAAAAGAAGGAAAATAGATGTGTCCATTTCTTTATTTGTCAGTCCACCTGTCAGTCAACAATTTGGTATTAAATACATATTGTGTGCTTAATAATATTCTATAATCTGAAAAGTTCCATTACATGAACCCTGGACTTTCCTACAAAGAGTTTACAATCTACGTTTATAAATTGCATATTCCTTTAAAGTGTTGTAAAACAAAAGAGATTAAATGGTAGTATGAAATAACAATACCAAAGATGAGAAATGATGTTAATTGTAATGAAGCCATTTGTGCAGAAGGAAACGAAAGCTGTAGATCTTTACCCTTTGGGTTCGGGCATGGATTCCCAATTTATTGAGATTGCCTGTTTTATTCATCTGCCAAATGATTCTAACAGTAATACTCAACTGATTAATTTATTTTGAGGGTAACGTATTGCATGCAAAGTCCTTAAAAAGTGCAGACCGAGCATTCATTAAATATTAACTGCTATGAAAAGATACCAGATTACAAATGAGTAAAGAAGGGAGAGCGCACCACTGGCTGGTATGGTTCATTATGGGGAGGTAGGATGTATGTGGGGCTGGAAGGATGGGTATAATTTGGATAGGTTAGGCCAAATGATGTATATATTATATTCGAATGTGAAATACAAGAATAAGGGTGTGGCAGAAGAGATGAAGACATATTTGGATGATTTATAGGAATCATATGGAGTACTCATATAGAGGGGTAGGAGAAAGGCAGTCACGGTCTGAAGTGGGAGGGACTTGTGGACCGTCTGGGTGAATAAATAATTCTCCACTATGTTTATTCCACAGTCCCTCAGTTTCTTCATAAGTATAATGAGGGTATTGGAACATACACTCTATACAATGCTTTGCTGCCTTTATGTTTGCTAAACCTGTGAATAAGTTCTGGAGAAATTCTAAATAATGGGCATAGTTGTGGGTTGCTGCTGGGCCAGAGAGTTTTCTTAGGGAATGTGAGTGTTAAAGCATTTTAGGTTTCAAATAATAAGGTGGAAAAATCTATCCATCTTCAATACACAGCCTTAAAATCATTTTTACTCATAAGCTGAAAACAGCTACTACAATGCACATTCCCCCCCCCCAAATTTGCCTCTAGGGGAAAAAATTCTATTAATGTTTCTAGTTAACAAATCAAATAGAAAACATTGACTAACTTTTAATGGCTTTTTAAATGATTGCCCACAACTCTAATGAGTAATTATACCATTTGCTGTAATGGCATTCATGAAATTAATTATGGATTTTCAAGGAATATATACATATGACATAACTGTATATATATAACATATCTATATATAACATATATCTATAACTATATATAGATATATCTATATGACATAACTTCGGAGAAGAAGAAAAGTGAGGTAGGAGTGCTAGGCTAATGATGGGGAATTATACACGTTTTCTATAATTTTCTATAATTTTCTATAATTACACTTTCTTGCAGCTTGAAAGCATTTGTCTTTTGTATTTATTGGCTCTATTTCAGTTTTTTAAGCTCTATTCTCAAGATATTTCATTTAATGTGGTTGAATGTGGTCACCCATGAAAACAGCTTTCCTGTTGAATCACAATGCAGGTGAGAAAACAAGTACCCACAAGCTGACAGGACTTATCTGAGCTAACACGGTTAATAAATCAGTGGGAAAGGAAGACACCCATGTGGTCAGATGCCCATCAATATTTTTTAAATTGTATTTTTGATAGAATAAGAGTGTCATGTTTGGGGCATGTAGAAACAGTTCAAATCAGAAACATGCAAATGACATTAATTCACTGTCTAATCTTTTAGTGAGCATTTGTTGTCCCTCAATGTAATGTCACATATGGCCATATGATAGCCCCTGCTTAGTAGTAGTGAATGTACAATTGCCATAAGTCTTAAATTCCAGTTCACAATGTGTGAGCGTGTATTCCTGAAACAACCATGTGGATTGTGAATTTTGGGCTTTTTGGTCCCCCTCTAGCAGTAGGCCCAGAACCACAGCACTGAGAGTTCAGACCATACTTCAAATGCTCTCAAAGCTTCTGAAATGGAAATTGCCTCCTTAATTAGCAAATCCATTCTCCTAAGATCCTGTCACTCACAGCACAAACAAGAAAAGTTCACACAGTTATTTTCTTATTACCTGGCATCTAGATGGACAAATTTAGTGAATTTACATCAGAAAAATTAGCAACCACTCTATTTTTGCTTTATGTTGGCTCTAGGTATACTTCTTCATGCAAAATCTCTCTTTAATGGTATTATGAAGAAAGACTTAAGTTTTAAGTAAGTATTCACTGATTTTCTGTTGGCAAACAGATAAGTAGATGCTCATTTTTCTTCCAATCAGTTACATTGCTGCTGATTTTTCTTATAACATAGGTCTTTATAGAACTGTCTCAGAACTCATCATTTTTTTTTTAAAGAACATTAACTTTGAGAACAACAGAGATGCAAATGGTAATTGGGATAAAGTACTTCAATATAGCCTTGTGGTATAGAAATGCCTAATCCAGATATAACCAGGGTTCTTTCATTAAAGAACAATTCACTTAGATCTAGACATAAAATAAAGCTGATTCAACTATTAAGGTTTTGATTTGAAAGAGAATAAATATTACAGTGAAGATGTTCCCAGTGAGTGTTCCATTTTAAACTATTTCTATGAATATGACTAGTTACTATCCATATACAAAAATGCAACAGCTGAGCTCATGTACTGTTAGGAAATTCTGTGTTAAAATTAATGACACATATATATTACTGAAGAGATTCTTGCAGCATTAATATGAAACCACACATCATTAAAAACCATAACACAGAGAGATTTCATCAACATGGCAATGTAAGATGTCCCCTGGAAAATTCTTCCCTGAGAATCAACTAATAAGAGGACAAATTCCACTTGCTTGAAACTCTGAAGTAGGATAGAGACTGGAGAGGCACTACACAAAATCTGAATTGAAGGAAAAGGAAAAGATACACCAAATCAGGTAGGAGATTTACATACTGGGCCCACCAGTCTGGAGCCATCCACCTTAATTGCTCTCAAGAAGCTTTGGAGTCACACAGAAGTAGTGTGGCCCAGTTGCCTCCTGCCACAGAGGAAGATCACAGAGATACTCACAGAAGCAAGTCAGAACCCACACATATCCAGCACAGGGAACCAAATCCACAGAGATGCAGAGTGGAATACAAGTGATTGAGGAGTGCCACAAGCAAAAGTACCATCAGAGAAAAAAGAGACAGTGGCAGAACTGTTGGCAAAAGGTTCACACACCTCAATTCAGTCTCTGTTTGCTGGACCACCTAAGCACAAAATGGAACTTCTGGATTGATCCCATCTGGCTCCCCATAGTGGGATACCCCAATGGGAAAGAAACTGGAGGCAGAAAAGCTTCACAGAAATAAAAGGGGTCAGGGGGCTGAAATGTTGTAATGCAAGATGGGCCCCAGAACTGAAATGTGTAATGAAAAGGGGGTACTGAGTGAGTGAGACAATTTAAACAAATCATAGGAGCTGGGGAGAACATTTTGCATGAAAACAAACAGAACAGATCAAGATTTCCAGAAAAGGGACAGAGAAAAGGAAGTTTTCTCTTGGAGGCAAATCAATTGCACAAATATGACAATCCTAAAAATTGCACTGCATATCCAAGGCAAGAATCAGGTGCAGAAGAACTGAGAAAATCTGAACAGTTAAACGCAGGTTACTCTAAATGTGTAGAATAAACTGGAACAATCATCAGAGAAGAGTCTGAATACAGAGACATTTAACAATAAAATCCTAGGCAAGAGGGAGAAACTGACCTTCAGATTTGACACATTGAAATAGTCAGATGTCTAGATATCAACAAAAAAAGTTACAAGCCACATGAAGACACAGGAAGATATGATTGAGTCAAGGGAAAAAAATAAAACTTCAGAGAAACAGAACGTGGAACAACTGATTAAAGAAGTTTGAACAAATTTCTAAATCCATTCAAGGAGATGAAGGAGAACATGGATAGATGTAAACTAATGGTGGATATACAGCTAAAGGATATTAAAAAGTCAATGCGCATAAATAAGAATAATTCAAAAGATTAAAAAGGAAATCTGACAGACATTATGGGGATTAAAGGCACAATAATGGGGATTAAAAAAATGCCTTAGGGACATATAACAGAAGATTTGACCAGACAGAAGAAAGAATCAGTGAACTAGAAGACAGGAACATCAAAATAATATATTCAGGAGAATAGCTAGAGAAAAAACCGAGTGGTTCCCAAGGACTTGAGTGACATAAGCATGCAAAAACACATATCACGGGTGTCCCAGAAGAAGAAGAGAAGGGAAAGGGGGCAGAAAGAATATTTGAGAAAATAATGGGTAAACACTTTCCAATTCCCATGAAAGACATAAATATACATGCCTAAGAAGTAAAACCTGCTCCAAACAAATTAAACCCTAATGGACTTACTCTGAGACACATACTAATCAGAATGTCAAATGCAATGATACAGAGAGAATTCTTAAAGTAGCAAGAGAAAGCAATTCTTCACATACAAGGGTGCCTCAGTAAGACTAAGTTCCAATTTCTCACCAGAAACCATGTAGGTGAGAAGGCAGTGGTATATTTAAGGTATTGAGAAAGAAAAACTGCAAACCAAAAATTCTTTATCAGGCAAAACTGTTCTTCAAATATGAAGGAGAGTTTAAAGTATTCACAGATAAACAGAAACTGAAAGAGTTCATTAACAAAAGAACTGCCCTACAAGAATTACAAAAAGGAGTTCTCCAGGTTGAAAGGAAAAGACAGGAGAGAGTGACTTGGAGTAGTGTGAAGAAATTAATATCTTCAATAAGGGTAAAAAAAAAGGGTAAATACAGAACCCAATAATACTGTATCCACAATATACAACACAAATCTTTAATTCTTATACAAGTCAGAATACAATTGAACAAGAAAAAAAATCATATTTCCTGATAATAGATATGCAAAATATGGATAGATAATGAAGAACAAAACAACATAAAGCAAGGAATGTAAGGATATGAGAGCAGGGAATGTATATTCTGTTGAAATTAAGTTGGTATATTTTCAAATTAGGAGGGTATAAATGCATGTTGTATAACATGAACCCCAGGGTAATCACAAAGAAGTATTTTAAAAATATGCAGAAATACAAATGGAAAAGAGATCATTCAAATACATCACAAAAGATATCTACACAAAACAGGAGTCTGCAGTAAAGGAAAAGAGACAAAACAGATATGATATGTAAAAAGCAAAAGACAAAATGGCTGAAGTAAGTACTGCCCTTACAGTAGTAGCAATGAATGCAAATGGATTAAACTCCAAATCCAAATGCACAGATTCACAGAATAGATAAAAAACATAATCCAACTTATGTTATTTACAAGAAACCGACCTTAACCCCAAGGCACAAATAGGTGAAAAGTGAAAGATGTAAAAAGATCTTCCAAGCAAATAGTAACCAAAAAAGATCTAGGGTACCTATACAAATAACAGACAAAATAGACTTTAAGTCAAAAGCTGTTATGAGAGACAAAGAAGGGCACTATATATTAATAAAAATGTCAATCCACTAAGAAGACATAGTAATCATAAATACTTATGTACCAAAACACATGATCCAAACTATGGCAAAACTGAAAGCAGAAATAGACACTTCCTAGTAACAGCTGGAGACTCAATATGCAACTCTCATCCATAGATAGGACATCTAAATGGAAGATCAATAAGGAAACAGAGAGCTTGAACAACATGATAAATGAACTAGACCTAACAGACATATAAAGAACCTTGCACCCCAAACAGCAGTATATACATTCTTCTAGTGCTTATGGATCATTCTGTAGGATAGACCAAATGTGGGGTCACAAAACAAGTCTCAATAAATTTAGAAAGATTGAAATTATAAAAGCATCTTCTCTGACCATACAGGAATAAAACTGGAAATCAATAAAACTAGAAAATCCACAAATATATGCAAGTTAAATAACCCTATTTTAATCTGTGGGTCAAAGAAGAAACTGCAAGGGAAATCAGCAAATAAATTGAGATGAATGAAAAGAGGAAAACAACATATCAAAATTTATGGGTTATTGAGAAAGCAATGATGAGAGGGAAATGTATAGCCCTAAATGCTTACATTTAAAAAGAAGAAAGAACTGAAATCAAAGACCAAAATATACACCTGGAGGAACTAGATAAAGAACAGCAAACTAATCCCAAAGCAAGCAGAAGGAAAGAAATAACAAAGATTAGAGCATAAATAAATGATATTGAGACTTAAAAAAATGCAAAAACAGTAGAGGGAATTAATGAAGCCAAATGTTCATTTCTTCAAAAATTTCAATATAATTGGCAACCCCTTAGCTAGATAACTGACAAAAAAAAAAAAAAAGAGAGAGAAGACACAAATAAATAAAATAAAAACAGAAATGAGAATGGGAACATTACTACAGTCTCCACAGAAATAAAAAGGACCATAAGAGGATACTATAAATAAGTGTATGGTAAAAAATTAGGCAACCTAGACAAAATGGGCAAATTTCTAGGAACACATGAACAACCTACACTTACTAGGGAAGAAATAAAAGTCCTTAAGAGACCAATTACAAGCAAAGAGATAGAATCAGGACCAGACGTCTTCACAGGGGAGTTCTACTAATCATTCCAAGAAAAATTAATACCAATCCTGCTCAAACTCTTCCAAAAATTTCAAGAGGAAGGAACACTACCTAACTCATTTTATAAAGCTAAAATTAACCTAACACCAAAACCAGATATGTGTACTACAAGAAAAGAAAATTATAGACCAATGTCTCTTATGAATATAGATGCAGAATCTTCAGCAAAATACTTGCAAATCAAATCCAGCAGCACATCAAAAGAATTATACACTATGTTCAAATGGCTTTTATCCCAGGTATGCAGGGATGGTTCAACATAAGAAAATCAATTAATGCAATACACCACATCAAAAGAATGAAGGGGGAAAAGAAAAACACACAATCATCTCAATTGATGCAGACAAGGCATTTGGAAACATTCAGCATCCTTTCTTTTCTCTTAGAAAAATGGGAATCAAAGGAAACTGCCTCAACATGATAGAGGGCATAGATGAAAAGCCCATAGCTAACATCATACTCAATGGTGAAAGACTGAAAGCTTTTCCTGTAAGATCTGGAACAAGACAAGAATTCCCACTGTAACAGTGTTACTCAACATTGCACTGAAAGTTCTAGCCAGAACAATTAGGCAAGAAAGAAAATGAAATAAAATGCATCCAAAATGTAAAGGAAGAAGTAAAGCTTTCACTAATTGTAGATGACATAATCCTTTATATAGGAAGTCCCAAATCATCTACGACAAAGCTACCAGAGCTAAGAAATGAATTCAGCAAAGTGATGGGGTACATGATCAGAACACAAATATCAATAGTATTTCTATATACTATTATAGAGCAATCTGAGGGGGAAATTGAGAGCAAAATTCCATTTACGATAGTAAATAAATGAATCAAATATCCAGGAAAAAATTTCATCAAGGATGTAAAGAATCTATACATGGAAATCTACAGAATTTTGATAAATGTAATCAAAGTAGTTCTAAATAAATAGAAAATCATTCCATGCTTGTGGATTGGAAGAGTAAATGTCATTAAGATGTCAATTCTACCCAAAATATGTACAGATTCAATGCAACCCCAATCAAAATTCTAGCTGCCTACTTTGCCAAAATGAAAGAGCCTGTTACCACATTTATTTGGAAGGGTAAGGAACCAAAATAGCCACATTCACATTGAAAAAGAAGAAAAAACCTGGAGGACTCACACTTCTGACTTTAAAACTTATTGCAAAGATGCAGTGGTCAAAATAGCATGGTTCTGGCATAAGGATAGATACCAACCAATGGAATCAAACTGAGAATTCAGAAATAAACCCATGCATCTATGGCCAATTGATTTTGTTTTTCAAACGCAATTTTAATTAAGATATATTCACATACCATGCAATCATCCAAAACGTGCAATCGATTGTTCACAATATTATCACATAGTTGTGCATTCATCACCACAGTCAATTTTTTGAACATTTTCATTACTTAAAAATATAAGAATAAGAATAAAAGTAAAAGCAAAAAAGAACAACCAAAACATCTCTTTCTCCTTTTCCCGCCCTATCATTCATTTACTTTTTGACCCCCATTTTTTTATCATTGTCCATATACTGGATAAATGGAATGAGAGCCACAAGGTTTTCACAATCACACAATCACACCACTTAAGCTAAATAGTTATATGATCGTTCAAGAATCAAAGATACTAGATTGTGGTTCAACAGTTTCAGGTATTTCCTTCTAGTTATTCTAAGACACTAAAAACTAAAAAGGAATATCTATATAATGCATAAGAATAACCTCTAGAATGACCTCTTGACTCCATTTGATATCTCTCAACCACTGAAATTTTATCTTGTTTAATTCTCTTACCCCTTTTGGTCAGGAAGGCTTTCTCAAGCCCATGATGCCAGGTCCAGGCTCATTCTGGGAGTCATGTCGCACACTGCCATGGAGATCTACAGCCCTGGGAGTCATGTCCTGTGTAGGGGGTGCAGAGCAGTGAGTTTATCTGCAGAGTGGGCTTAAAGAGAGATGGGCCACATCTGATCAGCATAAGAGGTTCGGGCCACATCTGATCAACATAAGAGGTTCTCTGGGGGTGACTCTTAGGCACAATTTTAAGTAAGCTTAGTTTCTCCTTTGCAGGAACAAGCTTCATAAGGGCAAGCCCCAAGATCAAGGACTTGGCCTACTACAATGGTCATCCCCAGTGCTTGCAAGTATATCAGGAATTTCCCAGGTGGGGAATTTTAATGTTTCCACATTTTCCCCCAGGCCCTCAAGGGGGATTTGCAAATGCTTCTTACTCTCTGCCCAAATTACTTTGGGATGTATTGGGGTTTCACACTATCCTGTACAAACCAACCAGACCTCACCCCCTATTAAATGATCCATGTAATTGTGGTGTTTGAATAAACTGACCATACAAGTGTCCATCAACAGATGAATGGTCAAACAAAATGTGGCATACACATACAATGTAATATTATTCAGCATTAAAAAGGAGTGAAATTCTGATTCATTTGGATACATGGATGAACCTTGAAGACATCATGTTGAATAAGTAAAATAAGCTAGACACAAATGGTAAACTATTATATTATCTCACTGATATGAATTAATTAGAATAAGCAAACTCTAAGAGTCAAATCTAGAATATAATTTAACAGGATAGGGAATGTGGAGTTAATGCTTAAATTATACAGAGTTTCTATTTGGTTTGATTGTAAAGATTTAGAAATGGATGTGGTGGTGATAGCACCACAACATTGTGAATGTAATTATCACATTATGTGGATGTGGCTAACAGGGTGAAATTCTAGGTTATATATATGTGTTACTAGAATACAAATTAAAAGAAAAATCATTGGATTGTACAAAACAGTGAACCCCATTTTAACTGATGGACTATATTTAGTAGCATAATTATAAAAATGGTCTTTCATGAATTATAACAAATGTACCACACTAATTCAAGGTGTAAAGTGGTATTTGGGAACTCTGTATTTTATATGTTAAATACATGATATTGCAGTAAACTTACAACTTCTCTAATAAAAACAAGTTAATAAAAGAAAGAACAAGTTCAAATACACACACACACACAACACAAAAAAAATGTGTCTAATATGTTATTGGATCACTGACCTCTTCTTAGTTCCAGGACTGGGATTTTCTAGACAGCACTTTGCAAAGTCCTGCTCTAGAATAAAGAAAATAAAACTGGTCTTCAGAAAGCTTTTCCATTCCAGTTTTAAATATAACTTTTTCTGTTTTTATAAATAAGACTATTCACCATTATCTTCTGTTTACTTCTATGAAAGTTACACATTACCAAATCTATCATAATAATTGTTAAATGCCTATTATGTGGCAGGCACCATGATACAAATTAGGAGACATAGAAGTATGAAGAAAATACTCTTTTTGTTACAGAATTTCATAATACAGGGGTGGGGGAAAGCCAATAAAATATATAAAATGAGACAACTGTATATTACACTTAGCCAACAAAATTTTTATTTTAGTGAGGTCTTTCTGTTGCCATAAATTTCATACTTCATTTCATTTAATACTAACAAACAACTGTATGATGTATAAATTTTATTATCTGTGCTTTACAGATAATGAGACACCTATAAAGTATAGAATCAGAAAACAAACAGCGTTAAATCTCAAAGTAGGTGAGTGGAAAGTGGACTAGATTCTAATTAAATTCTATATGAATGTAAAATCAGTTTCCTTAACCGCATCTGCTTACCTAGTGGACAAATACATAGTAGAAAATGGTTCAAGGTAAGGGAATCAAGATTTTACAAACAAATAACATTAAATTTTAGTCTTGAAGGATGTTTTCAGGATGGGAGAAGATATTACATACCAAAGAAATGAAAATCAGGAAGCTGTTGAGGCCTAAAAAGCATGGCATAATAGGTTAAGATACTAGTTAGCTGGTTTTTAGCAAATAATTCTTAACAGGAATTCATGAGAGATCAATTCAAAAGAAAGATAGTAAAAGATGTTACAGGCCATGCAAAGGGTTGTAATCTGCTGAAGCAGCAGCAAAAATAAATAATTTGATAACTGGCATCATCAGATTTGGGTTTCCTGAAGAAGATTTTGAGGAACAGGTTGGAGGAACAAAACTATTGTGGAGGTCATTGCAGTAACAATTGGAGTTAGAAGTCAGGTAATGAATAGCTTCATGGTGACATTATTGGCCATGGAACCAAGGAATAACCAAATATCTGCTTCAGTTCACAGAATATTTTTGGCAAGACACTCAGGAGAAATATTATATTCCAACAGATGAAAACAGTTGGGTCAGGGTCCATTGCCTCTAGAGTAGACATCTGGGAGTTTTTTAGATCACTGCTCTGTTTTCAGTCTTCCTCCATTTCTTTCCAATCCACCCTGTCTATTTTAGCCACACATGTTTTCCATAGGCATGCATTTCATCTATTTGAGAAACTAGAGATTTAGGCATGGGGCCAGATACATAGGGTGAATACAGGAATTTAAAAATCAAGTTAAAAACCCTGTGTATCTGAACTCATGCCTAAAACCCTTTTTCACCCAGGAATCCCATTGCAGCTTTCAGACAATACTTTTACTCCCACAACCTGCCCATGCCTTGCTGATCCCAAACCTAGTATTATCATTTGCCTCTCAATCATTCATCTAATCTCTACTTATGCAGGCTTCCCCTGCTGTTCCATTAATTCCATAAAACCACCTCCTATTATCCAAATGCATGAGCCTTCTGATTCTAAAGTTCTATTGTAATGACATACTATCAAACTTTAACAATGAATAATTTCACATGCAGGAGACCAACTAAAATGGACTCTCGAATTTATTTCCAGCTCTAGATTAATTATATTTGTAATATCATCAGTAGATGTAGAAAATGTCTTATTGTTGAAACATACTGTTTAAAAGATGTTTAGAAGGCTGATCTTTAGACTATTACTGCATAGCAGCTTTTGATTCACATGGTTTCAGCTTTGCCGAACATTTTGGAATTCACAAAAGAAAACAGACTTTTTTCCAGCTATTTCCTTTGAACAGAAAATAAAATTCACTCCTCAGAAGCAGGGGTGTCAGGGGAATACTTTTGGTTGGAGATAATCAGTCATCATCTTTGATTTCTACCTATCCTCTGGAAAATGGTGTTAGGTATTTGGAAAGCTACAAAGGTTTCTGAGGAGTAAAAGGTTCTGTGAATCCACAAATTAAATAGAAATAATTTCTCTCCTGTTTTTAACATCCTCACCACAATCTTGTGCTCAGTGTTGGTAACTGGGATTAATATCCTCTCTACCTGCGGATGGAGGAAATGGGCTAATGAGGGCTTCTTACTCAATGCTGGCTGCTTCATGGGTGAGCTGGAGGCAGAAATTGCAAATGTTTGGCCAGACGTATTTAGATGAAAAGCATTAATAGAAACATTATAAAATAAAAGTCTTAGTGGGAAGGAAAGCTTAAAAGAACAGAAGATTTACTTGAGTAGTGTTGATCCGGATGTGTTATGTCCCCCCAAACGCCATGTTCTTTAATGCACTTTTGTGGGGGCAGAAGTACTTAGTCTTGATTAGGTTGAAACCTTCTGATTGAGTGTTTCCATGGAGATGTGACCCACCCAACTGTAGGTGATAACTCTGATTAGATAATTTCTGTGGAGGTGTAGCTCCACCCATTCAGCGTGGGCCTTGATTAGTTTACTGGAACCCTGTAAGAGCTCAGAGAGAAGAACCTCAGTGCTGCAGCTGAGAGAGACATTTTGGATACAGTTGTTGAAAGCAGACTTTTACTGACGCTTTGGAGATACTAGCCTAGGGTTTGCCCCAAGAAGCTGATGCAGAGACATTTTGGAGAATGCCATTTTGAAACGCAACCTGGGAGGCAAGCAGATGCCAGCCACATGCCTTTCAAGCTAACAGTGGTTTTCCAGATGACAATGGTCTTTCTCCAATGAAGTTATATTTATGCTTATGCCTTGGTTTGGACACTTTCATCACCTTCAGACAGTCAATTTGTAACCAAATAAACCTCCTTTATGAAAGCCAATCCATTTATGGTATTTTGCATAATGGCAGCATTAGCAAACCAGAACATGGGTCTAAGGACGTTGAGAGTGAAGCGGGGTTTCACACTCTGCTGGGGAGGTGGGCTGATTTGCCACAGATAAGATGCACTTTATGATGTTGAAAGAATCACCTCTTACCCATCTATAGCCTGGTCCTAAAGTCCCTGCAGGTCCTGAGAGAGCTCTTTCCACATGACCTTAGTTTCCTAGATCATTCTTGTTTGATTCTTGGTTCATGTTTGCCTGCTCATCTGTTAAAGAATTCAACTCATCACATTATACTGAACTTTTGCTCTTGGGCTTCATGCATTTCTTGTCTGATGTATAATTTTTATTTTTTTCCAGCCCCAAACCAGAATTCACCTTTGTCATATCCTTTCATCCAGGGTATGATGAAAACAGAGGATCAAAATCAAAGATGAAAAAACATAGACAATGACAGGAATAATATAGTTGCTAAAATATATGGAAGAGCCTGGAAGAAGAATCAATTTGGAATAGAAGTCCACAGTTTCATATTGGCACATTTAGAGTTCCAGGAGAAGGCCTGTTAAACAGTTCATAATTATGAATTGAATGACCCAATAAGACTGGAGAGCAAAAGAGAACAAAGCTGGGGTCAATTTTCATAGTCAAGACAATTGATGATGTACCAAATTATACAGGAGAGTCATTCGAAGGGGAGAAGTGAAATTTATGCAAGCAGAACAAGTTGGGCCAGAAAATGAAATGCATGAGTCAATCAAACATCCTGAATAATTTCTTAACCAACATGTATACTATTTAGACTGTGGGGCTAACACTCATAGACAGTGACCAGCATTTTCATGAAAAACAATTCATATCAATTTGTCGAGTTTTTATACTGGTGACTAGAGTATCCCCTCGTTATATTCCCCCTACCACTATCAGCTGGATCACTGATGTTTTCCATTTATAATATTCCTTCCACTCTTTTTTGAATATGACAGGGATTTTTAACGTATTTTAGCTCCAGTTATTTAATTTAGTTAAAAGAAGGTGGGGTTTAATATTAAATATACCCAGAAAGAGGCACCCTACTGCTGAAAACAAGGGTTCACATGAGCTTTATGATTTCTTCATATGAAATGAGGTTTCCTATGCCAGAGAACCAGCTGCTAAATCTCATGAGTTGAATTTGTGGTTATTTTCCTGATTCTTAGCTCTGTTCTGCTAAAGTTCTTAGTGTCCCATGCATAGTTCTGATGGCTGGTGTCACTTCAGCCATTGATAGAGTTTGCAGCATGCACTGCCTTGCTGTCACTACAGCTAATTTCGGTACTCCCCTAAATTTCTCACGATCGTATTATACCCACTGGCAGCAATTCTTCATTGCTTTCTCCAGGACCTTTCATTCCTAGTACTAGGATACTTGATCAGAGACTGCTATAAACTTCATACATCAAATTTGTGATGCCAAGTTAAATCTATGACAACTATCACAAGTCTCTTGGTACCTGTCTCCTGAATCAGATGAAACAATACCAGCCTATTGCCTCAAATATATATATATATATTCTCTGATAGTAAAGAAACAATTCCAAAATTACATATAGAACATTTGAATTTTAGACTGCAGTTCCAAATAGTAAAATCTACCAATCATAGTGATTTGTGCTTACATGGTACCAGGCATGGCTTCAGAGCACATGAGTTTGGTGGGAGTGGAAAGCCCTTTGGGTTTTAAAAAACTTCTCTGTCCCAGACCTTCTTTAATCACATCTTTGTGGTAATATTCTTCACACTTGCCTGCCTCATGGTCCTTTCATTTTTTTTTTTCTTTTTTTTTTTTATCCTGTGTAATCTCAGCTACTCATTAGTTTCTGACTTCAGATCACTTTTAGCCTTTCACAGCTTGAGAACTGAATCAGTCATGTTTCAGAATCCCCCTCTTAATGAGCTGACTCTTTCCAGGCAGCTTTGCTTTCCTTTGCCTCTTCAACTATTTATTGCCTTCCTTACAGGCATTTTCTGTAAATATTCTGCATCCATTTCTAGCAGCTCTGCCCTAAATGTGTGCATTCAACTGGCCATCAGAGCTTTACCAACAGCCTCCCATCCCCATTGATCCTGGAGATTCAATATATGGAAATGATGCATTCCTAATGAAGAGTTTGCCTGCTCTAATTAGCACTCGGTTTTGTCAGATCAAATACTGTATTCATTAACAACAACAGTGTATCGGTTCCTGAGCTCCTTGATTGCTGTGCTTTGTTTAGCACTTTTCCCTTAATCTCCCACCACCTACCCAAATCCCAGCCCTGTGCACTTCTCAAGGATCATACAGCAAGTGCAAGCACTTTTCTATTGTATTTCATAGGCGGGTGATACTTCACTATTGTAGCATGAGCTTTCCAGATCATTTACTGAAAAACACTTTCCACGTGGTTTCTTGAATATAAGACTTTCTCTATTGATGTTGTTTGTTTTTTTTTTTTTTTTTTCTCTTGGCATGGGCTTGCTCTTTTAGAAAGGTAGCGTGATGGGGGCAAAAATATGCTGCTTGAAGATCAGTTCTATTTTTCTCACTTAATCTCTCTGGGTACTGGCAAAATTAGAATTTTTGTTAGCTATTCTAAGCCTCATAATCCATGATTCCTAGAGATATTGAAACATTTAAGAACAGAACATTTATGAAAAGTTTAAAAAAAAAAGTAGTAATTATACATAGAGGTTCTACAATGCATCAGATACTGTACCTGAAACTTAACATGCATTTTAACAGTGTCATAAAAATGCTCTAAGCTAGATATTATCATCTGTTTTTACAACTGAGAGAATTTGGATTCAAAGAGAACAAGTCATATAAGGGTGATAATTCATATAGATAAGCTGCTTGTCCTGTGTGAATCCAAATCTCATGTGTTTTCAGATCTTTCCTGCTTCTGCACCTGAATTCAGGCCCTAGTTAGCAAACTGGTGAAGAATCATCCATTACTGATGACTAGCTTTTAGCTATTACTCAAAAAAAAAAAAAAAAAAAAAAACACCACCCAACACGATATCACTTGAATGGCTGTACTTATCTGATTACTCCAAATATTTTCTAAAATACTCAAATGTCTAATTTAGCAATGCTGCCATGATGCAAGTACAACTTATTTTCCTTATTATATGTAAAAATATGAGTGTAACTTATTTTGTTACATTAATAAGTTAATAATATAACGTATTAGTTTTATGCTGTCTTGTTCTTAATTATCATTCTTTTTTATAGTTTATTCTTTTTAAACAGTGTAAATATCCAATAACTAAGGCTCTGCCCTAGACATGTGATAGCTAACTAGCCTCTGACAAAAAATTAACTTAAAGCACACTAATGGCTTGCAGCTGCTAATGGTTCCTCATCTACACTTCATTAGGACCTTATGAACATCAACTATTTTGGGTCAGATTTTCATATGACCACATAACATCTCCCTTCATTCTCATTAGCACATGAAACATTTCTCGGATGTCTATGATATGCCAGGCACAGTGGTGAGTTCTGGAAATATCTATAGACATTCAACTCATTACTTCAAGCTTCATCTGCTAAGGTCATTATGTTTTTATGTTTTGTTTTGTTTTGTTTTCCAATTACCTCTCTTACCTAATAGTGATAAGTGAATGACGCTTTAACACAAATGAAAATCATCAGAGCCATGACAGTTTCTTCCTTTTGTCTAGGTCAATTATCAGATTAGATATTGTATATACAACACTAATAGTGCAGTAGCTCTTTCATTCCTTTACTGCCGTCTTGGTTCTTCTGCTATTGGAATTATTATCTTACGTGTGAGTATATTCCCAAGGACACAGTGAGCTCCACTGTAAGGCTAGAAATACCTTTGTGTATAATGTTGCATATGCAATGATGTATGCATGATATAATTACTCCACTAAATGGAGAATTCTCCATTCTCAAGCCCAGTGATCACATCCGTATTCTGCTCATCTATTGTGGGAACCTTATGACTGCCTCTGTTCTCATATTCATTTCACTACAGAGTTTCCATAGTCACCTTTAGAAATGCAGATCTGATTGGAAGGGTTCAGAGACTGTCAGTGTACAACTGGCCAAAATTAAAAAAAAAAAAAAAAAAATAGATGATACCAAGCATTGAGGCTGATATAGAGCAATAAGGATTCTCATTCATTGTTGCTGGGGATACAAAATGGTAAAGCCATTCTGGAAAAGTTTTTGACAGTTTCTTATAAAGTTACACAGACATTTAGCATACAACACTACAATCCTAATCTTAGGTACTTATTCAAAAGAAATTAAAATTTATGATTATAAAACAAAACAAAAGATAGATTCAAAAATTCATTTCTGTAAAGATGTCAGCTCTCTCCAAATTGACCTACACATTTAGTACAATCCTAATAATATCCCCAAACATATTTCTTTTGAACACTCTAGCTGATATTAAAATTTATATATGTATGCAAAGGTTCAGGAATAATTAAAATATTCTTAAAGAAGATGAAAGAATGGGAAAAAATTGTCCCATAGAATAATAATACTATATGAATAATTGGTATGTGGATAGATAAATAGACCATTGCAATAGAATGGAAATCCTAGAGACAAACTTATACTTTTATTTGCATTCAGTATAAAAGAGAATTGGCATTGGTCACTTCAGACTTCCGTAAAAAGTCTAGAACACTAGAACATATATTAAATGGTTGTGGGGAAAAGTGAGCATTCATATACATTGTTAAAAAAAAATAAGTTAGAGCCATACTTTACACAATGCATAAATATCAACTCCAAGGGTGTTAAAGACCTAGAAGTCTATGGGAAGAAAAAAATATATTCTTAATAGGTAACTAGGGAAATAAATTCATGACTTTGGGATAAGGAAAAATTTCTCAAAATGACTCCAAAAACACTAAACATAGATGTAAAGAATGATAAATTTTTAACCTCTGCCTATCAAAGTAAGTGAAAAGAGTTAAAAGACAAACTAAAAGTGAGCAAATAAAAACTGTGTACAACTCAATCTGATGCAGTGAGAAAAGTGGAGCAGCATGTCTGGGATTTTCTTGTCAAAAATGTATTATCTCAATGTAATCATGAGGAAACATAAACACACACTGAAGAACATTCCACAGATTAACGTGTCTGTAATCTTCAAAAATGTCAATGTCATGAAAGTCAAAGATTGAGGAACTGTTCCAAATTGAGGGAAATGAAAGTAACATGACAGCTAAACATACCTTGTGATCATTTTGCTGTGAAGGGCATTACTGGAAAAATTGGTGAAACTTGTATCAAGAATGTGGATTGCATTCCGGTGATGTATCCAGTGTTAGTTTCCTCGTTCGGATGGTTGTGTTGTGGTCATGTTGGGGAATGTCCTTAACTGTAGGAAAAATAAACTAGTCTCTGGGGGTGAAGAGTCATCAAGTAAACAACATACTTTCCAATGGGTCAAGATAGTCACCCAAATTTTGGGCATGTTTGATAAATTTCAAGTAAAAATAACAACTGGAAAGATACTCCCAAATTAAGGAGTTGTATCTTCCAGACTGACAAAAATTAAAAACTCAAGTGTATCAGGTATTGATGACGATGTAGTGCAATAGAAAATCTCATATATTCTAGTGGGATTATACATTGGTTCAATCACATTAGAAAACACATTGATATTATATAGCAAATTTGCATATATGTAAAACCTATTCATCAGTTGTGATAGCTAGAATTCTAAATGGACTTCCTTAATTTGATCCCTGGTGTCACGCTCTTGATTATGTTAAGTTACATGGAAAAAGTGCTTTTAGAGCTGTATTTAAGGTTATTTAATTAGCAGTCCTTTAGATAGTGAGTTTATCTAGATGGGCTGTACCTTATCACATGACCTTGTTAAACACAGAGTGTTTTCTCTGATTAATGATAAGGGAGGATGTCAGAGAAACTCAAAGCATAAGAGTCATCTGATGGAAGGGAGGTTCTTTGTTGGTGAAATGGTGAAGATCCATGGCAAGAAACTGCAAATGGCATCTAGGACCCGAACATGGCCCTTAGCTGATAACCAGCAAAGAAACAGAGACTTCAATCCTACAACTGCAAGGAACTTACCTTGGACAAGAATTTGACTAAGGTTGAAAGTGTTTTTTTCCTCAAGGCCTCGAGATAGGAGTACAGCCCAGAAAATACCTTGATTTTGGCTTTGCTGGACTCAGCTGGTATGCCATGACCTCTGGCCTACAGAACTGTGTGGTGAAAAATTTATGCCAATTAAACTGCTGTGTTTGTGGTAATTTGTTTCATAGCTTTAGGAAATGAATGCACCAGTCATTCCATTCCTAAGTATATAACATGAAGAAATTTTTGCCTATGAATGTAAGGATATATTTATCAGAATTGTAAAACTGCATTGTTGTAATAGCTAAAAAATGGAAGCAACTCATATTTATCATCAGTGAAATTGTGATATGTTCATCAATGGAACACATTTTGAAATGAAAGTAAATAAACTGCAGCTAACAAACAAAATTGTGGCTCAAACATTGTTGAGTGAAAAAAGAAAGACAAAAAGAATAAATGCAGTCTGAATCTATTTACATAAAGTTCAAAAAAATGCAAAACTAAGATATGTATTTTAGGGATGCATACTTAGATGGTAAAACTGTAAATAAGTCAAAGAATTAATGAATATAAAAATCTGGGTTGTGATTTTTTTAGGGCGGTATAAGCAATTCTGAGTTTGCAGAGAATGTAGACACATAAAAAAATTATAACTAAAGCAAAACTGATTTCAAAAATGAAGAATTTTAGCATTGAAGAGTACAACTGAACCTAAATATATATTTTTTGATACTTAGGGGACTTTTTGCTTAGGCTATCAAGCAAGTCATAGGCCTCAAAATATCTTACCATATCCACAGCCATTCACCACCAGTAGCTGAAATTCTACCACTGATACCTTTTACTTTATAATTTCTCTGTCTGTGATCTTCTAAGACAGAATGGTTGTGAAGATCACTATTAAAGATGTATTACTGATATTAAACATTAATATCAAATTTTAAACATCTAGATCAGGACTAACATCAGAATCACTTATTTCATGATAAATAGTAAAACTTCAAACTGGATGTTGGATCCTGAAGGTGAGACATTTAGAGCAAATTAGAAAAGAAATGGATTTCACTAAAGGAAGAAAATTAAATAAAAAGGGGCATAGAGCACATCGAAGAAGAACTTCCCTTGTGTCGTATCCTATTTCTGGATCCCCTCCCTTCACCTCCATCTACACACAGAATTTTGGCCAGAACAGGTTCCTGCACTAGCCTAAGAACCATTGGATGATGATCACTATGCCAGAGAGTGTCCCAGGAATGATGGTGGAGCGGGGAGCTCTAGGACTCATTCCTCCCACTAAAACAACTGTTAAACAGGGAAGAAATATTTGAAACCACATTCTGAAACTCCAGACGCCCAAAGACTCTAGAGCATCCAGGGAAGAGTGGGAGAAAGAGGTAGATAATTTACAGTAAAGACTGTCAGTTGCTCTCTCCATGCAGCTGCTGCTGGTGTCATCCGCATGCCTGCTGCAGGCTGCAGCGAGGTCTAGTCCCTGGATAGCTGCTGGTGACAGAAAGGGATGTAAAAATCCTCTTTGAGACTTGTGTTTTGGCCCAATATATGGTCTATCCTGGAGAATGATCCATGCGTATCCAAGAATAATGTGTATTCTGTTTTCATTGGGTGCAGTGTTCTACATGTCTGTTAGGTCTAGTTAATGTATCATTTAAGTTCTGTACTTCCTTACTGATCTCCTGACTAGTACTGTCCATTATTGGGAGTGGTGTGTTAAAGTTTCCCACTATTATTGTAGAACCATCAACTTCTCCTTTCAAACCTGTCAGTATTTGCTTCATATATCTTGGGGCTCTGCTATTATATCTTCCTATTGAATTCTCCCCTTTATCAGTATAAAATGACAGTCATATTTGTCCTTCATAATTGTTTTTCACTTAGAGTCAATTTTATCCTATATCAGTATAGCCACCCCAGCTCTATTTTGTTTACTATTTTCATGGCATATATTTTTTCCATTGTTTCACCCTCAACCTAACTGCGTCTTTGACTTTAAGGTGAATCTCTTGCAGACAGCATACGGTTAGATCAAGCTTTTTTTTATCCATTCTTCCAATATCTACCTTTTGAAGAGTTTAATCAATTTACATTTAATAATAATAATACAGGACTTTCTTCTGCCATTTTGCTATTTAGCTTTTGTAAGTCTTATACATTTTTTGTCCCTCCCTTCAGTTAAAGCCTGCTTTTGTATTTATTTGTAATTTTTTCTTGAGCCTTATTGAATTCCTTCTCACTTCTATCTGGATATGTTTTCCATCTATTTTACTAGGGGTTTCCATGAGGTTAAAATTCAACATTCTAAATATATAGTAATCATATTTGGTTTGATACCAACTTAACTTCAGTAGTATGAACATATACTTTTCCTATATCCCTCTGTACTGGAGAGACTGGAAGCTTTCCCTGTGGGATCAGGCAGAAGTAGGATGCCCCCTGTCACCACTGTTATTCAACATTATACCAGAAGTTCTTGCCAAAGCAATTAGGCAAGAAAAAGGAATAAAAGGCAACCAAGTTGGAATGGAAGAAGTAAAACTTTCACTATTTGCAGATTATATGATGCTATATACAGAAAATCCTCAAAAATACACAACAAAGCTCCTAGAGCTAACAATTGAATTCAGCAAAGTGACAAGGTACAAGATCAACATGCAAAAATCAGTACTGTCTCTATACAGAAGAAATGAAAAAATGGAAGAAGAAATCAAGAAAAAAATTATATTCTCAATAACAAGGAAAATAATCAAATATCTAGGAATAAATCTAACTAAAGATGTAAGGGACTTGTACACAGAAAACTAGAAAGCATCACTAAAAAAAATTAAAGGAGACCTAAATAATGAGAAACATATTCCATGTTCATAGGTTGGAAAACTAAATATTGTTAAGATGTCAATAATATCCAAAGCAATTTATAGATTCAATGCAATTCCAATAAAATTCTAGCATCCTTCTATGAAGAAATGGAAAAGCCAACCATCATATTTATATGGAAGGGTAAGGAGTCTCAAATAATTAAAGCATCTTTCAAAAGAAGAATGATGTTGGAAGGCTCACACTTTCCGATCTTAAAACTTATTCAAAGTCACAGTAATCAAAGCATCATTGTACTGGGAAAAGGACAGACATATAGACCAATGGAGCAGAACTGAGGGCTCACAAATCAACTGTCACTTTTACGGTCAACTGATTTTCGACAAGGTGGCAAAGAGCACTCAATTAGGAAAGAATGGTCTCTTCAGAAAGCAGTGCTGGGAAAACTGTATCTCCATTTGCAAAAAAGAGAAGAACTCCTACCTCATACCAACTACAAAAATCAACTCAAAATGGATCAAAGGTCTACATATAAGAGCTAGAACTATCAAAATCCTAGAAGAAAATATATGGAAGCATTTTCAGGACCTGGTGTTAGGCAATGGTTTCTTAGACTTTATATCCAAAGCACATGCAACAACAACAAAAATAGATAAATGGGACCTCATCAATATTTAAAACTTTTGGCCCCCAAAGGACTTCATCATGAAAGTAAAACCTACACAATGGCAGAAAATATTTGGAAACTCTATATCTCATAAAGGTTTAATATGCAGAATATATAAAGAAATCCTTCAACTTAACAACAAAAAGACAAAAAATAAATAAATAAAAATGGGCAAAAGACTTGATCAGACATCTCCCTAAAGAAGCTATACAAATGGTAAGAAAGCACATAAAAACATTATTAGCCATTAGGGAAACACAAATCAAAACTACAATGAGGTGCCATTTCACTTCACACCCATTAGAATTGACTGCTATTAAGAAAACAGAAAATAAAAAGTGTTGGAGAGGATGTAGAGAAATAGGAACACACATTCATTGCAGGTGGGAACATAAAATGGTGCAACCATTGTGGAAGATGGTTTGGCAGTTCCTCAGCAAGCTAAATATAGAACTACCATATGACCTGACAATCCTAATACTAGGTATATAACCGAAAGTATTGAAAGCAGGGACTTGAACTGATATTTGCAGACAATGTTCATCGCAGCATTATTCACAATTGTCAAAAGATGGAAGCAACCCAAGTATCCATCAATCGATTAATTGATCAACAAAATGTGGTATAAGCATACAATGGAATATTATTAGGCTGTAAAAAGGAATGCAGTCCTGATACATGTGACAATCTGGATGAACCCTGAAGACATCATGTTGAGTGAAATAAGCCAGATACAAAATTACAAATATTGTATGATCTCACTGTTATGAAACAATTGCAATAAGCAAACTCATAGAGTTAGAATATAGGTTACAGGGGATAGGGTGGGTTGGAGATAGGGAATGGGAAGTTAGGGCTTAAAATGTACAGGGTTCCTATTTGGAATGATGGAAATGTTTTGGTAATGGATGATGGTGATGGTAGCACAAAATTGTGAATGCAATTAACAATACTGAAATGTATATCTGAACATGAATAAAAGGAGAAACGTTAGATTGTATATATGGTAACAAAATTAAAATACAAAACAAAATCCATAGAACTACACTACACAAACATTGAACCCTAAGTTAAACCATGGACTTTAATTAATAGAACAACCATAAAAATATGCTATCATCATTTGCAACAAATGTTCTACACCAGTGAAAGGCGTTGGTGGTGGGCTGGTGGGGACTCCTGTATTTTAGGCATGATTGTTCTGTAAACCCACAACTTCTTTATTAAAATAAAAACTAAAAAGTAAAAAAAAAAGTAAAAGAAAACTATGGTTTCATGGTCACATATAAATATGGGTCTCAAAAATATGCTTACATTTGGAGAGGGAAATCTCCAACTAGAAAAGAGAGAATGCAGACTTCAAAATTTCTTCCATAAGGAGATATCATTTACAATAAAGAAATACAAATATTCGGAAGGAAGATTCTGTAGAATCACCATACCTGAAAACTTGAAGCAGAAAATTTGCTTTCAGTGGTTTATAATACTAAGTTTTTATATCCACACCAGCTCTAGAATTGTTCATGCACATTCCATGTTTATTTTGTAGATAAATTCAAGCAGATGGTTATGAAATTATATGGTTAACAACAAGCGAGAGTCATTAAGATGAATGAACAATTAATTACCCATCATCAAATGTATATTCCACTTTGAAAAAATTTAATGTGAGAGTTTGCTTAGCTAAAACAAAACAAAATATAAGCCCAATTATGAAATATCATTAGGCTCTTTTATACGAGGACCAAAAGCCCCTCAGAGCCCACTCTAACAAGGGGGATGGATCCATGAAGGGGGACGTCCCCACGGACACGTTCCAGCCTTCTGTGGCAATTATTAACCAGGAAATAGGAACAGCTCCTCCATTCACAAAAAAATATGTTTGATGTTATTTATTGGAAATGGTCTGGTGAAGTGGTTAAAAGCTCAAGATGTGATGCTTTAAAAAATACGTTAATATTTTTTCTCTAGCAATTGATCCTGTCTGGTGGGAACATATGAAGTCCTTGGCTAAAATTTATAACACTCAAATTAAAGGAAGCTAGGACTCATGGGCTCATCCTTCCAAAGAGTCCAGGGGCTCGTTCTTAATTTTACAGGTCCAGAAACTTGTTAATATCCTTTCACACACGAGTGATGAGTGCTAGGTAACATTCCCCTAAATACTGGAAATCTTATGTTATTGATGAGGCCCATTCCCTTTCCAACTGGATAATCTACAGAGATCTAGAAGTGTGTCTTTGGAAGGGAGGGGGTGGATAGGGCATAGGTGCTAATGAATTAGGTGACACAGCAAAGTTAGGCAGAAGGAGACTGATGTTTAGCTTTCCCAAGCCACCCTGAGTCCTCTTGAGTTGAAAGGCAGCAGGTCTACCCGGAGGTCCAATACAGCAGGGTGAGGAGACCCCACAGCGAGGAACAGCAGGGTAGATGGAAGCTGTCTTAGAGCCTCAGGATCTGATCACTGGGATTGTAACCTCTGCCTGGAAGAATCTGCTGGGATCCTAGGAAAAACCAGCTCACATAATGTTCTTTTTCCCAAGTTATTCTGTTTGTGTCCTCTAATATTCTTCCTTTTGTTGATAATGCTTTTTGAAAATTAAAGCTGGGGAGGTGTCCTGCTACTTTTACACATAGTCCTTCCTTGAGTCAGATAAGAAGAACCGTATAGGAATGGGGAAAGGAAAAAATATATGGGGAATGTGGAGGAAAATAAACAATATAAGTCAATATGTTGTCGTATGTTGAGTGGCTTGTTCTAACTGCCTAAATGCAGGCAGGGACCCAGAACCAAATACAAATTAATACACATTCAAGAGACAATCCCAAATTTGGCCAATCTTCACCCCATCTCAGGAGAGCCCAACTACAGAGCATCGAGAAAAGCAGGGATTATGAAATAAAATAAAATATTTCATGTTCAGATGGCACTGCGCTGAGACTGCTCAATAAACCAGTAATGAATTTCTCCAATTGCCATCTAGACATACATTTAAATTCTTCACTTTTGTAGCTTATTCCTGTTTATCAGGTCATTACACTTCCAAAAAACAGAATCACCGCCTCCAAAATCCCTCAAGTAATTATTGAAGATAGTGGCAAGAACTGCTTTGATTGGTTACACTTTCACTTATTTAAAGAATGGAATAGTGCTGCTAATTAACTCAGAGAAGAGGATTTTGGGTCAGGTTTGGCTGAACAGGACAGTAGACTTGCTATTGTTTAATATTTCTGAATTCCAAAATAGAGAGGGGAGGGACATTTGGCATGTGAATATGGTAAGTACGATAGCCAGATTTTTGCAAACAAAAATTAGAGTTTCAGATAAGCAAAAACTATTTTTTTTTTTAGTATAAGTATGGCTCATGCAATATTTGGGAGATACTTGTACTAAAAAAAAATTGTTTATCTGAAATTCAAAATTTAACTCTGTATCCTATATTTTATCTACCAACCTGTTATGTAAGATATCTGAAACTGAAGATTTGTATTTGAATCCTTGTCATCACATTTTTTTTTTCCTTGAAGCTCTGTTTATCTCCACATTGGACTAGCTTCTCAGGTTAGAAGCAAAGCAGAAATTACTTTCTCAGTATATTTGATAGTATGTGGGTTTGGATGTATTATGTCCCCCAAAATGCCATTATCTTTGATGCAGTCTTGTGTGGACGGGAAACATATTGGTGTTGATTGGGTTGGAGACTTTTGATTGGATGTTTCTGTGGAGATGTGATCACTCAATTGAGGGTGAGATCTTTCATTGGATAATTTCCATGGAGGTGTGGCCCTGCCCATTCAGCATGGGCCTTGATTAGTTTACTGAAGCACTATATAAGCTCAGACAGAAGAAGCGAGCTTGCTACAGCCAAGAGGGACACTTTGAAGAAAGCACAGGAGCTGCAAATGAGAGACAGTTTGAAGATGGCCATTGAAAGCAGACTCCTGCTCCGGAGGAGCAAAGAGAGGACCAACACCCCAAGAGCAACTGAGAGTGACATTTTGAAGAGCTGTGGCCTAGAGAGGAACATCCTGGGAGAAAGCATTTTGAAACCAGAACTTGGAGCAGACACCAGCCACGTGCCTTCCCAGCTAATAGAGGTTTTCTGGACACCATTGGCCATCCTCCAGTGAAGGTACCCGATTGTTGATGTGTTACCTTGGACACTTTATGGCCTTAAGACTGTAACTGTGTAGCCAAATAAACCCCATTTATAAAAGCCAATCCATTTCTGGTGTTTTGCATTCTGGCAGCATTAGCAAACTAGAACAGATGGGGATAGGGAGAGGGACTAACATAAATGTCATTCAATTACATCATGGATATCATGATCTGAAGCCTCAAGTTCTACCTTTAGAAGTCAATTTATTTGTCGACTTTTTTGGAGGATTACTCGTAAAATGTAAACTGCTGTGTACTGGTCACTGAGTTCCTGATGCAACTAAACGTTAATATTGGGATTCTTCTTTCTATCAGTTTCCTCTGAGTTCCACGAAGGCCTCACATTGATGAGTACTTCTGCAGTCATGAGGTGACAGCTGTCAATGTAGGCCTTGTAAATCAGCAACCCTAAATCCAGTACAGTAACAATTAGCCCAATTCCCATCCAGAACGCATACAGTTATTAAGGTTGAAGAAATTGGGAGAGAGGATTTTTTGAGGGGAGAATTCTTAATGTGTGATGACGGAGCTGGGGATTTGCTTTCCCTCACACCAAACTTAGAAGAGCTTCCAGGAGAGGTTTTAGAGAGCACAATGCTTTCCTGGAGTGGACTGATAGCTCATTGATCATTGAAAAAAGGAGGGGAAATAAAATTAACTACAATTAAGAGGTAAGTCTAAGAGGCCTGTGGAAGCAGTTCATAAGATTATTTTGGAGAAATACATTATACTCTCACTGAAAACAGTTTTCATGTTCATGTTTCTAGGGGCCAGTTGTGGTAAAGGTGTCAGTCTTAGGTAGTTTTCAAAATCTAAGAGCTTAGGATGGGACCAGTTATGCAGACACTGAAAGGTAGCACGGGGCCTACCAAAAGAAGAGGCATGGACCATTTCTAGACAGCTCCAGCTGAAGGTGTTTAAAGGCAGGTCTCCAAGAAACCCACATTAGCCACCAGTAGGGACAGGACCAGCTTTATACATGGGTCAAAGGTAGAGGAAACCAAACTAATTCAAACAGTGCCAGTCACTTGAGACATTTCCTTCTATTTTCCTCTGTGTCCTTCCTCTTAAACCTGGAGACCACCTACCTAGTGAGTGGGAGAAAAGGAAAGAAGGATGTGGTAGGTTGAAACATGTACCCTGGGTTAAAAAAAAAAAAATGTTCTTAATCCACTCTTCTGGTTGTGAACCCATTGTAAACAGGACATTTTGAGGCGTTATTTTTAGTGACAATTTGGCCCAACTGAATGAGGTTGGGCCTTGATCCTGTTAGTGGAGATTTTATGAAGAGAAAGCCACGCAGAGGCTTGAGAAGCAGGAAGTCAATGGAACCCAGGAGGGAAAGGAGATGACATTGCCATGTGCTGGAAAACAAGGAACCTCAAGGATCACAAGCCAACAAGAAGGCACCAACCTGGGAGGAAGCAAGGCTTCCAACTTCTGAGATTGTAAGCCAGTAAATTCCTGTTGTTAAGCCAATCCCTTGTATGGTATTTTCTCATTATCTGAACAACTGGAGAAATTCTGCAACTTACCCAAATGTATCATGAAAAATGGTAAGGACTAAAGGACTGATACAATGCATTTGTAAATTAAGCAGAGATTTTTGTTTGCATCCTCTAGAGTAATGGTCAACAAACTCTTTAAGTAAAGGACCAGATATTTTATACTTGTGACCCAAGAGGCAAAATTGAGTATATTGTGTAGATAATTACAACAACAGAAAAAACCCATTTCCACAGATTTTTATCCACAAATTCAAAATGTAAAAATAATAGTTGAATACAATTTTTTTTTTTTTTGTAACATGGGTCTACTAGTGAGAACGGAATTCTTTCGGAGAGATAACATTTCACTCAACTGCAATTAAGAGTTAGTGCTTGCAATCATCAAATCAATTACATATGTCCATCTATAAAGTCAGTTCTTAGCTCATGAGAAATACAGAAAAATACAGTGGACTAGACTTAACTCAAGGACAGTAGTTTGCCTACCCAGCCTTGGAGTTCCAAGGCTTTCAATAAAATGGTTACAATCAACCTGAGGATTCCCCTAGGTGAAGGTGTGAAGGCAAATGAAAGCACCAGGCACTGGGCTGGAGTAAGAAAATGTGGGAGAAAAGAGATGCTATCTAGTGCTCTAGGAGGAAGGAAAGAAGATGGAGTTTGAGAGTGTCATGCAATTGTCATAAAATGTCCTGAGAAATGATTGCAAGTCAAAAGCAGATTGGGCATGACGATGTTTTGGCTGCTCAATGCAATTTATTTGCCTGCTCTGTTGCAAGCTGTCAACACAACCAATACACAATAGTCAAGTCAAGGGCACCCAATACATTTAAAGGTGGAGGGTACCAGAGTCTAAAATTCATCATCCCTCGGCCAATGCAAGGAAGGTGGGTACTGGGACCTTAAAGGGAGGTCTTGGGAGCTGTCAACAAGACGTCAACGGAAGGTCCGAAGTAACTGGTGGAAGCTGCTGGTGGTGGTGAGTTAGCCAAGGTGGCAACTGGTCTCACAGTGCAGCATGGACATTCTCCCAGGAGGAAAGTGACTGGGTGTCAGTCTGTCTCTACCTGGTGTTCAACAGAGCGGCATCTGCACTGGGCTTTCATGCCTTAGGAATCTGGCCATTTATGTCCTTATTGACAGAATGTATCTCTAGCAGGTGTCAAGCAAGTCCATAACATATTCTCACATGAATGTCTGGTTACTGCTTGTTATACAACATGCTTTTCTCAATTAGTTTACATTCTAATTGTGGTCAACTTATTAACAATGTTTGTTGGGATTCAGGATCACTAATATCATTGGGGGCATCAAATTGCCTCTGTTTCTGGTGATTACTTCTGTGTAAACACCCACACTGGTGACCTTTCTGCATTAGCACCTGCTGGAACTATGAACTGACACCAAAATCAACAAAAAAAAATGGATTTCCCAGAAGGGAATGGCAGAGAGATAAAGATGCACCTCTCATGCAAGAAAATGTACAAGTCACTTGCCATATAGTTTTCTTCTATATGGCAAGATTTCTTTCCCCTTAAAATACTTAATCAACTTAAATTGGTGCCATTTGTAAGGACATTGGCGTAAGTAAACGAAAAACTTTGCAATACATTTCATCAATGGCTGAAATTATGTTAATTTTTCTCTGAAAAGTAGATGAGATTTCTTCAGTAGAAAACACTCTACTCCATAAAGTATTGCATTTAGATCTGTGGCAGTTTAGCATTTTCAACACTCTCCTCTGGGATTAGGTACCAAGAATTAAAACCTCCACAATTTATTGACACAATTTGGCTCAGTGACACAGCCCAAAGAGTCAGTAGTTATTGCTTTCCAGAGATGAATGGTTTTTGTTATTGTTTTCTAGAGTAGAAAATGAGCAAAAATATATATATATAGCGTAAAGTCAATATGAGCTCCAGGAAATACTGACACATTTTCATAAATCATCATGTGAGACAGAAAGCAAGGCAAAGCCATGAAATCTTCCCTAGATCCCTTCATTTGGTCTAAGAAGCTATTTGGCTTGTTTGATAAATTCCTAATGTAGTGTGGAAATGGGTTTATGAGATATATAGTGCATTATCTGGTTGCCTGTAACAGAGGAGAATACTCCAGGGGAAATCACCTCTAGGCCATGTGGGGAACCCCATTTGATGTTCAGTACTAGTTAGTTGAAGAGGCAAAGGAGACAAGCTTGCCTAATGGGGGTTGCTTGCTCTTCAATGACCCTTTCAAACAGGAGATGCCGGTTATCCAGTGAAATGTTAACACGAATGCACATGGCCACAGGGAGCTCATCACTGCAGAAGAAGAGAGATTCCACATGATCAGTCTGGCCTGGTCAAAGGCAGCTAAAGATCGTCTGTAAAAGTCATGTCATTTTCTGGACTGTCTGAGGATGTGTGTAACCTCTCGGTTTACAAGCATCTTATTCAAACATGACCCATGGGTTAAAAGGAAAAGCATAAAAAGGAAGGAAGAGGAAATGTGCTAAGTTTTTAAACAGTAAAACAGTAGTATAATGAGGCATGGTGAGTTAAAAAAAAAAAGCAACTCTAATATGTACATAGTGGAGAAGAACTAAGTAAGCCCTTAAAAATTCACACCTAAGTACTTTTGTCAAGTATGAATAAGACCAAATTTTGCTCAAAAAAGAGAAACCATTGGACTTCACTTTTTCCATTTTGAAAATGCTTTTTGGAATGCCTATTATTTTCAGATATGATACTTTAAACCAATTTAATGAAAGAACCAAGAGGGGATCTTAGCGTTTCTCTAAGTGTGTGCTGTTTGCATTCTAGCAGAACACATTTTGATTGCAAGGAAACTACCCGCGGATGGCAGGATGTTTAGCATCCTTGGCCTCTGGGAAGTAAATGTCAATAGCAGCTTCCAGTCACTTAAAACCTCTCCCATATTACCAGAACAGGGAAGCTAAACAAAAGAGGATCTTGATGACAGTAGAGCTATCATAATACAGTTTTTAGAATGTTCAATATTTACAATGAAACTGACTCAAATTCTGGCTCCACAAATTACCTAATGAGAGACCATGAGAGGATTATTTCCATCAGCATCTATTTACCTTTCAGTTTAAAAGGGGGTGGGGTGGTGTGTGGGTACATTATTATCTGTATTTATCTCCTATGGATACTGTCAGAATCAAATTAGACAATGTAGATAAGGTCTGTGGTTCAGTACATAGAATTTGGTGTTAGTTCAGTACATATTAACTGCTACTATTTTCTTTATTGTGTAAGATTACACAGCAAGTTGGAGGCAGATCTAGATAAGAAACCGAGTGCTCAGATCTCTAAATTAGCATATGTTTTAGCTTTCACCTCCATATAATCAGAGGTACAAGGAAATGATACAGTAGGGGGATCCCCAGAGGAACTTACAATTTAGTGAGCAATGTTCAACTTTTAGAGTGAGCTAAATATTTTTGATGCACAGCAGAAACATTTATATTTATATCAAATTAGCCAGATTATTCCTTGCCATTTGTGCTTGCCTTTCCAGTGGATTTTAAATATTTTATTAACAAAACCATTGTCCTCATTTTTTCTAAATCTTGCAAATTCATCTGATTAATTATGATAGCTAACATGCAAAAGTTAAAGTGTTTTCTATGTTCAAGGCTCTGTCCTAAGTGCTTTACATAAATAATTCATTTAATCCTCACTTTAATTCTATGAGGGAAGCACTACTATTATCCCCTTTAAATAAATGAAAAAAAAAAAAAAAAAATGAGGCATTGAGAGTTTTAATAGCTCATACAAACTCACCCAGGCAGTAAGTGACAGAGCTGAGTTTTGGCTCAGTGGTATAATGATTTTGTGCTATGCTTTCAGGAGTTGGGGTTATCAATAAGGGTTCATTTTGTCCCGGAAGGGAAAATGGAGGCATTTTTGGTTGTTGCAACTGGAGTGTGAATAGGGGGTGGGGGAGGGAGAATGCTAAAGATATGTGGGGGGCAGAGGCAGAGCTGATGCTGATCAACCCACAATGTACAGGACAGCTCCCAAAGAAGGAGCTAGACCAAGATTTCATAGTGTCCAGACTGAGAAAGCCTGTTCTAGAGAAGTAAGGAGGTGGGGAAGGGGTGGACGTCTGTGATTAAGAATGTGAATTCTGTGCTTCAAACTTGTTCTGTTGCTTCTCCTTAGACCCAACCTTCCATATCTTTCAAGACTCAAAAAAATTCTGAAAAGATTCCTGAAATCGATGCCCAAGGTCGAGTTTGTGGGTCAACTATATGCTAATTTGGAGGCCTGGCCACCAAATTAATTTCTCTGGGTTTAGATTTCCTCATCTGTAATATAAGAACAATTTCTCCATCTGTAATATAGACCTAGTCTATACTAAACGGTTTTCTGAGAATTAAAAAGGCTAGGTAAAATATAAAGCACTATAAAATTTAAGAGTGTATTAGTTCTTAAGAGCAGATTTGTGATTAGAACGAAGATTTATTTACGGTTTCCTCGATACTATAATATTATTGTTAAATAGTAAGGCAAAGTGTGTTTTGTAGGTTTGTTTTTCTTCCTATTCAATTTTAGTGTCTATCGCCATTTTCTACCATTTCAAGGTACGCATTTCCCTGACTGGTTATAGTCAGTCAATTCATTCACCAAATAGACATGAATCTGCTGGACGGAGTCTCAATTCCCACCTGGTATGTCTTCCTTGTTCGTTTCTTTGGTTCAGGTTAGTTTTACTCAATGTTTCAAATTGAAGGGCTCTTATTGGTTAATCTAAGAAGACAAGGTGTGTACTTGTTTTCCCCCTTTTAGTAACCCAGGTTTGGGAAAACAGAAAGCAAAATTATCAAAACAAAATCTAGAAGTTTGATACTGTCTTGGAAAACAACCTTAAGTAGCTAGTAGAGAATGCTAGGTATCAAAAAGTGTAGGGGTAGCATTAGAAAGTAGCTGAGCCATTATCTTTATGTATTTATTGTGTAATAGATATATTTTTATTTTTAGGAACCAATGAGGCTATTTGAAATTCCACAAATTACAAGCAAGTATACTCTACTTTTATTTATTATACACAGTGGGCTCCTAAAAAGGATTTTGTTGCAAAAAAAAAAAAAAACTGGAATTGGGGTTTAAAAGTTTTGAACAACTCTCACATGTTAGGTAACTTTTGTAGCCATTTTTAAATCCATCTTTAACTTTGTGGTGATCGAATAAATAAATTACTTGCCTAGAGCCTTAATTACTGATGGCTGAAATTCCTTTACCAAGACCACAAGACTTCGTTTTTACTCAAAGAAGAAAACTTAGAAATTCAAATATCTGCAAGAAGATTAAAATTCACAAAGAGGAGGAAGTGAAAGCAGACACTATTAGAGGAATGGGGAAGGGGTTGGCCACATAAAGGTCTTGCTGGGTTTGACAACACCAGTGAGAGAGGCCATGATAATTCAGATCATGTCACCTCCTCCATTAAGCATCTCCAGAAAAGACTAATAATTTCTTGAACTCCATGCAAAGGGTATTAAGCACTTTAAATGTCATATTTAATGTAATCTCCTTAATTATTCTTTGAGGCGCATACTTGTATCCCCGTATTGTAGAAATCAAGACGCAGAGGTTATTTATGCTTTCTTCATGGTCAAAGGACTAGTTAAGTAGCCGTGACTTTCAGCCTTGCTCTGCACTGTCACCATAGCCTCTTAGCTATAAAGACCCTCTCAAGATTAGAGTTTGGTCCCACAGTTTCCCTGGTTTCCCTATTGCCCTTAGAATGAAGTCCTAACTACTTAGCAGAGCTGTCCCATTCTTTGTTGTTTTTATCAAGCTTCTTCATCTGAAATACTGTGAAATGTCTGTGAATCTTGACTTATTCCTCACTGCCTTAACCCCCCCCCCACACACACATCCCCCAGGATCCATATTCCATTAAAGTGAAACATCATTCCCCCACTTCCTTAAACACCACATTCCTGCTAGTCTCTAAGCCTTTAGTATGAGCTGTTTCTTCTTTCTGTCCGTTCATCCCTTTTTCTCTCAGGTTCCAGTTCAGTTGTTAATTCTTGTAAGCTTTCTCTGAAACCCAAATTCGAAGTTAAGTGCCGTTTCAAAGTCCCTATCATTCTCCTACAATGGTGTTTATCACAGAACCTTGATTGCTGGGTTTAATTGTCCATCTTCTACATAAAATAAAAGCTCATTTTGGGAAGGGATCACTTTGAATTCCTAGTACTTGGCCTTAGGTTCAGCAAACAGTAAGTGATTAATAAATAACTTCACAGTTTGTTTGTTTGTTTGTTTTCTTTTTACATTATAAGCCCTGAACCACTAATTTATTATTACATTTTATGCATTTGCTTTTTAGATCCTGTAGGAAATAAAAAGTGGTGTTACGAATCAAAAATAAAATAGTACTGACATTTATATTTTCCCATTTGTTACTTTCACCAGAGATCTTTATTTCTTCATGTGGCTTCGATCTGTTGTCTGTCATTCTTTCCTTTCAACCTGCAGAACTCTCTTTAGCATTTCTTGTAGGGCTGATCTAGGGGTGGCAAATTCTGTCAGCTTTTGTTTATCTAGGAATGTTTTAATCTCTCCCTCATTTTTTTTTTTGGAGTTTTTTCACATACCAAGCCATTATCCAAAGATCCAAAGTGTACAATAAACTGCCCCTGGTACCATCATACACATGTGCATCCATCACAACATTTATTTTTTTTTTCAATTTTTAGAACATTTTCATTGCTCCAGAAAAGAAATAAAAAGAAAAAAGAAAACTCAAATCCTCCCATACCCCTAACAACCCCCCCTCCATTATTGACTCATAGTATTGGTACAGTACATTTGTTACTGTTGATGAAAGAATGTTAAAATACTACTGTCTGTAGTAGTAGTAGTTTGCAATAGGTATATTTTTCCCTATATACCTCTCTATTATTAATTAACTTCTAGTTACAGTGTCATACATTTTTTCTAGTTCATGAAAGAGATTATTAATATTTGTACAGTTAATCGCAGACATTGCCCACTACAAGGTTCACTGTTTTATACATTCCAATCTTTTAACCTCCAACTTTACTTCTGGTGACATACGTGACTCTGAGTTTCCCCTTTCCATCACATTCATGCACCATTCAATACTGTTAGTTATTCTCACAACATGCTACCATCACCTCTGTTCATTTCCAAACACTTAAGTTCACCTAGTTGCACATTCTGCTCATAATAAGCAACCACTCCCCATTCTTTAGCCTTGTTCTATATCCTGGTAACTTATATTTCATGTCTATTTGTTTACATATTATAATTAGTTCATATCAGTGAGAACCTGCAATATTTGTGGTTATGTGTCTGACTTATTTCATTCAATATAGTACCCTCAAGATTTCTTCATCAACCCATTTTTTTTTAAGATGGTTTTGTTCACACGCTATGCATTCCATCCTAAGTAAACAATTGATGGTTCCCTGTATAGTCACGTATTTACATATTCACCACAATCACCACTATCTATTTAAGTACATCATCTCCATTTCATCCACAAAGCAGGAGGGGGAGTCAAAGAAGGTAGAGAGACAAACGAAAAACAGAAAAAAGGGAAAAACAAACAAACAAACTGAACCATGACAGCTAGGAAGCAGTAAAAGGAAACATAGCATTAAACTGAAGTAGAATAAAGAGTCAGACAACATTATGAATGCCAAGAGTCCCATACCCATCCCTTATGTCCCCCTCTTATAGGCAGTTAGCTTTGGTATATTGCCTTTGTTACATTAAAGTTAGCATAATACAATGTTTCTGTTCATTATAGTCCCTATTTTGCATTGATTGTATTTTTCCCCAATTCCTCCCTATCTTTAACACCTTACAAGGTTGACATTCATTTGTTCTCCCTCATGAAAAAACATATTGAACATTTTATCACAATTGTTGAGCACTCTAGGTTTCACTGAGTTATATAGTCCCAATCATTATCTTTCCTCTTTCCTTCTGGTGTCCCACATGCTCCTAACCTTCCTCTTTCAACCATAGTACAGTCATCTTTGTTCAGTGTACTTACATTGCTGTACTACTATCATCCAAAATTGTGTTCCAAACATCTCACTCCTGTCTCTTCCTATCGGTCTGTAGTGCTCCCTTTAGTAATTCCTGTAGAACAGGTATATTGTTCACAAACTCTGTCATTGTCAGCGAATATTTTAAACCCTCTCTCATATTTAAAGGACAGTTTTGCTGGATATAGGATTCTTGGTTGGTGGTTTTTCCCTTTCAGTATCTTAAATATATCACCCCACTTCCTTCTTGCCTCCATGGTTTCTGCTGAGAAATCCACACATAGTCTTATCAAGCTTCCTTTGTATGTGATGGATTCCTTTCTCTTGCTGCTTTCAAGATTCTCTCTTTGTCTTTGACATTTGATAATCCGATTATTGACAGTCTTGGCATAGGCCTATTCAGATCTATTCTCTTTGGGGTACACTGCACTTCTTAGATCTGTAATTTTATGTGTTTCATAAGAGATGGGAAATTTTCATTGATGATTTCCTCTATTATTGCTTCTGCCCCTTTTCCCTTCTCTTCTCCTTCTGGGACACTCATGACATGTACATTCATGCATTTCACGTCATTCAATTCCTTGAGATGTTGCTCATATTTTCTATTCGTTTCCCTATCTGTTCTTTTCTGTTGAAGATTTCAGCTGTCTTACTCTCCAGTTCCTGAGTGTTTTCTTCTGTCTCTTGAGATCTGCTGTTGAATGTCTCCATGTGTCTTTCATCTCTTGTGTTGTGCCTCTCATTTCCATAGTTTCTGCCAGTTGTTTTTTTTTTGAACTTTCTTTTTCTACCTTACATACGCCCAGTGTTTTCTTCATAGCCTTCATCTCTTTTGCCATACCTTCCCTAAACTTTTTGAATTGATTTAGCGTTAGTTGTTCCAATTCCTGTATCTCAGTTGAAGTGTAAGTTTGTTCCTTTGACTGGGCCATAACTTTATTTTTCTTAGTGTAGGTTGTAGTTTTCTTTTGCCTAGGCATCTGGTTTCCTTTGTTATCCCAATCAGGTTTTCCCAGACCAGAATGGGCTGATGTTCCAGGTGGGGGAACTCTTTAGTACCAAGTATCCCTGAGGGTGTGTCTTAGAAGATTGACACACCCTGTGAGGACTCAAGCCGCTGTGCTTTTCCGAACCTGCCCAGTAAATGGTGCCTGTCAGCCTGTAGCTCCTGACTGGTGTAAGGAGGTGTGGCCTCCTTAGTTTCTGTTTGGGCTGTTTTCCTCCAGGCTCTGGTGTCTGCTTCTGAATGGAAGGTGGGTAGTAGAGCTGTGCAACACCTCCTTCCTCTTGGGGAAGATACAACCCCTACAGAATTTACATCTGCATTTAAATAGGTTCTTTCTCTCTCTTACTCTGCTATATTCACCCTTATCTGGGTCAGAGTGCTAACTGAAAATGGTTGAGGCTTTTTCCACTGCAGAGCACTGTGAACTGAAAATGGCTGGGGCTTTCTCCACTGAGCTGCTCAGGTTGAGAGAGAGAAAAAGGGAAAGAAAGCCCCCTTTCAGGGACAGTCCCCAGCCCCCACTTTCACTCATTGGCTAGAGATAGCACCCAGTCCTCTGGGCTCCCCCTCCTGGGACAGAGGTGGCCCCTGGCTCTACAAGGTCAGTCATCACTAAAAGCCTCTGTCTGCTTGTTGGAGATTCACAGCTTGCATTGAGCAGTCCACGTTTGCCAATTAAAACCCCAGTTGGAGTTGGACTGAAGTATATTCACTTGTTCAGAGAGTGCTGCTCTCTATCACAGCGAGGCTTTGCAGTTTGGGCTGCCATGGGGAGGGGGGGCTCCTGGCTCAGGTCCACAGTTTCTAGTCACAGATTCCATGCTGCGATCTCAGGCATTCCTCCCAATCCATGTTGGTGTATGATGTGTGGACCGTCACTGTTGCCCCCAGCAGTTATTGCAGATCATTTACTAGTTGTTCCTGGTTGTTTATTAGTTGTTCCAGGGGGACTAACTAACTTCCACTCCTCTCTATACTGCCATCTTCTCACCTTCACAGTTTGGTTTCCATTCTACTGTTTGCTACTAACACCTGGGTTGGTGAGCTCCTAAGCTCTGCCCCACCCCACAATGCCTGCTCTCTGAGGCCCACTTTACTTTGTGTTTGTTGGTGCTACTACTTCCTGGGCCTGGGAGAGGTCCATATCAATGAAGTATTTTATTGATCAATTGAACTCTTACAAGAACATTAAAATGCAGAGCAAATATTAAATGTAAGTCACTAATATACTCAAAGTGTCAATTCTTCTAAAATACATGCAGAGACTTTCAAGAATAAAAGAAATATATATATTTACATATACAAAGAGGCATATGTAAAACATACTATAAGTGTTTTAATATTTACAACAATAATATATACCATTGGACCTATTTTCATACTTTAAGACTGGTCTAGATTTTCTAGATCAGTTGAAATTAAAATACAGACAGAAGCCCAGAATCTGTATTTTGTTTGTTTTTTTTTTTCTTTAGTTTTCAAATAATAATTAGCAAGCAGAGACTAAAAATTGAATCTTAAATTTCCTCTTCTATATCTTCTAAGTTCCTCAAATCTACCTGATGCAGACGTTCAAGTGGTCAATTCACTGCTCAGTGGGCATTTCCCTACATTTTCCTGCATTTTTGCTCATGGTCTTTTCTTGGCAAGAAGTGGAAATTTTATCATAGGAGTCATGAGTACATGCTTTGACAAAAGATTAATTTGTGTTTTAGTATTAGCCCTGAACACATTACCTGGGTGACCTTGGATAAGTCACAAATATTGTTGATTTCAGTTTTCTTATCTGCAAAATAGGGATAAGGTTACCTACCAAGGGAATTTTGCAAAGATTAAAGTAGAAAATTTACATAAAGCATGTTGAGCAATTCATGGCATATAATCAGTTTAATAATATTGTCTTTACATAATATCCACCTATCTCTCTAGATAGAGTTGTCTTTATCTCTATCTCTCTATATAAACAGAAGTGGATTTTTAAAATTCGGAATCTTTTTAATATGCAAAACTTTGTTTTCCTCTTTTCTTAAAAATGTATTAGTAATGAAAGTAATGGGAATTATAGCAAAGATATTATCATTTTCACCTTTCAAATCAGCAAGAATTTTTTAAAGGCCAATACTCAAACCTAGTGACACATGAGTCACGTTTACTTATAAATGGGTTAGGAGACTATAACCTGAAAAATCTTTCTGGGAGGCAATTTGGCAATATGTATCAGGATCATTTAAAATGTCCATGACTTTTAATTCATAATCGTATGTCATAAAGCTATCCAAAAAAAGATCATAAATATGACCAACCTGTGTAAAATAACTAAAATTTGAAGTTGCCTGAAAGTCCAAAAATAGGGAATGGGTTAATAAATTGTTGTGTAGGTAAATGAATGTGATATTACATAATCATTAAATAAATCTATTGGAAGAATATCTTATGACAGGAAGAATATTCAGGATTTAATGTTTAATATAGGAAAGCAGGAAACAAAGTTCCACATACATAATAGGATTCCAAATTGTAAATGAAAATATACTATAATTTCCACTAGATATGTGAAAAAGAGCAAAACTGTGCTTATCTTTGTTTTTAAATAAAATTTTAAATTCAGGTATAATAATTAGAAAAGAGCATGTATCCTAAATTGTACAGTTCAGTGAATGGTCATTAACGTGAACAAGTGTGTAATCATCCCTTTGGTTAAGAGATAAACCCAGGAGCCTCCCTTCTAGTTGCTAAAATCTCCCTTGTTTCCAAAGGAAACATATGTCTTTGCTGCTAACACCACTAATTGTTTGCTTGTTTTTGAAATTTGTAAAGGGAATTGTGCAGTGAGTATTGTTGTGCCTACCTTCTTTTGTATAATATTAATTTTTGAGATGCATTTGCATTATTTTGAGTGGCAGTATCTCAGTTATTTTCATTGCCATATAATATGACATTGGATGATTATATCATGATTTATGTAGCTAATCTATCATATTAGACATTCACAGTATTTCAAGTTTTGAACTTTCTTATATCTTGCTGTTAGTGCATGTGTATATACATACCTAAAAGTAGAAATACTGGACCATAAAGGAATATATAACTTCAATTTTAGTAATGTTTCCATATAATATTCCAAGGGGATTTTACTAAGTTATACTATTGTCATCAATTTAAAGTTCTCTTTGCTTCACATCTTCACCAAGATTCAGTATTTTTGTTTTGTTTTGTTTTATGTTGTCATAGAATTATTATGATATGTTCATTGTGTTTGCACTTAATCTTTCTCTGATATCTAATGAGGTTGACCATGTTTTCAACTACATACTCACCAACTGGATATACATTTTGGTAGAATGTCTGTTTGAGTCTTTCCCTATTTTTTAAAATTGGGATTGTCTTCATATTAATTGATATGTTGGAATTGTTCACTTATGCTCTATAAGAACACTTCATTGGCTATAAATGTTGAAAATATTTTCTCCCATCCTGTGGCTTGCATTTTCATACTCCCGAAAGTCTTTTCAAGAATGAAAGATTTTCATATTCATTCAATGCTATTTATTGATTATTTTCATTATGGTTAATGCATTTTGTGTCCTCTTTTAGAAATTTGTTTCCACTCCAAGGTAATATCCTATTATCCTATATTATATTCTAGAAATGAATTGATTTACCTTTCTTATTTAGGTCTACAATATGCTGATTGATTTTTGAATATGTTGTAAAATAGTGGAAATTACATACACGCACCAACGACACACAAACACCACCAACCTCCGGAATTGTTTGGAATTTCTTTCAATTCATTGATGAAAATGGTGCCAATTAGCCATGTTATAATATTAGAGCTCTTGATCCATGATCACTTATTTATGTCTCTAAAATTTTCTCTTAGTAACATTCTATCATTGTATAAGTTGAGATTTTTCTAATATTTTCAATAGATAATTTTTTTGAAAATGATACTTTAAAAATATTTAATTCTTAATTGATTGTTACTGATATAGAAATTGACTTCTGATAGCCATATTGTCCATTAAATTTGTTCAATTATTTTATTAATTTAAATAATTTATATTTGCATGTGTATATTCTTTGGGATTTTCAATATACATAACCTTGTCATGAGAAAATAATGATAGTTGCCGCTCATTCTTTGTTGTCTTGATACATTTAATTTTATCTCTTTCATTTCTGGGAAAAGTTTACAAGGCTTATAAGGCTTAACTCTTAAGTGTGTCGTAATAGTATTACTTTTAGCATGAATGGGTATTGAATTTTATGATTTTTTTTCTTAATCCACTGTAATGGTGTTGTGATATCTTTATTTATTCTAGTTACAAGTTCAAATGCATTGGTTGATTTTCGAAAGTTAAACCAACCCTACAGTTGAAATTGGCCTTTTTTAATATTGCTGTATTAATTTTGCTAATATTACATTTAGAAAGGCTGCTTATATTCTAGTAAGAACATTCACTACATAAATTTCTATACTGCAATGACCTTATCTGGTTTGGGGATCAAAGTAATACAGACCTTATATATAGAATTTGGGCAGTGTTACTCTTTTGCTGTTCTCCTAAAGAGTTAGCATAAATAGTGTTATTTCTTCCTTAAATATTTGGTAGAATTCATCGGTTCATGAGGATGTAGAATTATTTATGTACAGAGTTTTTAATTACAGATTCAATTGCTTCCATAGAGAAATATTAAGAATTTCTGTGTCTTTCTTGCTTTGAAAATTCATGCTTTTCTCAGTACCTAAATATAATAGAATAAATTTATTCAATATATACTTACAATGTATAGTTCTAATAGGTGTGATATTTTTAGTAATGGATTATTTTGGATAATTTTCTTGATGACTTTTACTCGGGATTTACAAATTGGATTATTCATTGCAAACAACAAACTTAGCTTTGTGAATCATTTAGAGCAGTGATTTTCATCTTTGCTTTTTCCCTAATACATGGATTTAATATATTTTCTGCTAACTACAACTTTAACTGCAGCCAAGATGTTGTATATATCGTATTTTCATATCATTATAAATTCCAAATATGATTATTTATTTGACCAATGTAATATTTAGAAGGCATTTTTAAAATTTGTAATTATGTGTAGGTTTTATAGTTATCTTTTGCTATTACTTTCTAACTTAATTCCATCATGGTCAGAGAAAATATTTTGTATTACTTCAATCATTGGCAATTTTCTAAGAAATGCCTTGAGCCCAGCAAATGGTCAATTTTTAAACAATATGTGTTCTCTTGAAAAGAATGTTTACTTTTAAGTTTGTTCATGATGCAATCTATAAATTTAATTTAGGTTTATTTTAATAACAGTGTTTTTAAAAATCTCCTAAAATTGTTGTCTTATTTTAATTTTTGGTCTACCTTTTTCTATCAGTTACTGAGAAAATGCATTACAATCTCCCTATATGATTATCAATTTGTCTATTGACAAGTCAAGTTGTGATTTATGTATTTTAAGGATATGTTAAGACTATAAAAATTAAGTTTTTTATAACAATGGATTTGATTTTTTGTCTTTATTGATTTTGTTTTTTATTTAGTGATATTCTTGTCTTAAAATCTGCTTTGTCTGATAGCTCCACCAGATTTTTGTTTTTGTGCACAGTGTTTCCATGACATGTTTATTATTTTTTTTATTAAACATTCCCAAATCCTTACATCTAAGGTGTATCTCTTTTAAGCAATATATTATCAATTTTCTAAATGCAGTTGCTCCATCTGTGTCCTTTCATTAGTATATTTAGTCTATAATGAAATTACTCAAATATTTGGTTTTAAATCTATTTTGTTAACATTTTAATTAGGGGTAGTTTTCTTTGTATTTATCTATATCAGTACTGGCAGTGCTTCTTGGATTGGTGTTTTGAAAAATGCTTACCCATTATATTTTCAAAAAGTGATTCTCCCTCATTCTCTCTCTTTCTACTACTGAAAATCAAACTGCATTCATATTAGACCATTGCACAATGCCCATGTAATTCTTAATGCTGTCTTTTTACCTGCCTTTATTTCAATCTGTATATGTGTTTCCTTCCAGTCTTTGAATTTACTAATTTCTTCTTCTGAAGCATGGAATTGACAATTTCATCTATGCTTTGTGTTCATACTATTACTATTGTATTTTTCAATTAAAGATAGCATATTACATTATTTTTATATTTTCTTATACCTACCAAAATCCTTCATCTTAACTTTTAATTGCTTAAAATACTAATAATAATCATTTTAGCATATATCTGGTATCTCAGTTGGAATACATATGGGTATGTTTATCTAGGCTTTGGTTTCCTTTTTCGAGGATTGAGGGCAACTCATTTTATTTTAATCTTGAATAATTTTGATTGGGTTCCATGCATTGTATATTAAAATTGGGACTGGTAAACTGAGGTGCTGCATGATATCATCTTCCTCAAGCATGTATTTACTTTGGCTTTGGGCAGACATCAAGATTAGGAACAAATAATGCAGTCCAAAATAATGAGTTGAGATTATTCAAACTTCTTCAGTACTTACGTGTTCTGATTTACTTTCCTTACATTTTTACCAGTTTTTCAATAATCTTATGAGGGTCCATTTGATGGTCTAGGGTGTTTACAAGGGTTTCTCCTGTTCAAAAGTCCTAACCTCTATTATTTTCCACCACCCGAGAAAGATCTATTTAACGGCTCAGGCTCTAACTACCCATTTCATATCTGGCAATCAACTCAATGTGCAATGCACTGATAAAATGTCTACATCACATCTATGGCCTTCTTCTTCTCCAAATTCTTGGCCCAGATTTCTTACCAAGTTGGTATCTCTTCACTGTCTCCAAACAAACAGTAAAATATTTTTTAATAGGACTGTGGTCTGTAACTACCTAGCCTGACATTGGGCAATGTTGATTATCTTTATGTGGTATGGTTGAAGATTATTTATTTTCTTTTTAAACTGCATATATTTACCAAGTGTTCCATAGTGGTCATGCATCTCTTTTATGCAACTTATGCAAAGCAATGTTTTCATCTTTAAAAATTATTTATGGGAGACTTCTGGTTTCAGCTATGCCATGGAAAGAGCTTGGAAATCATTACTCCTGTCCTTAAGAATAAAAAGCTGGACAAATTGGATATCAGTGACTTTTCTTGGACCCAATAGAGAAATGAAGTTGCAGGGAAAACCACCACTCTGAAAATGGAAATGACAGAGAATCACACCAAATATCATCTTACCTGGAGGGAGAGCTACAGAAGCCACAAGAGATAGAAACACTTAAATGGTAATTTTGACCAACTGTTGGAGGCTGAGTATGGACTAACATAACAATGAGAAACTCTTGGGCAGGACAGTCTCAGAAGGTCCCACACTTTTGTGGGTTTTACCTCCAGAAACCCATAAGGTTCTCACAGTGAAGGGCCAAGACATATCTCCTCAGGTGTCTGACCAGGGAAGGGAGAATCAACCATTTTGAATTACTCCCAGGGTATTCTCCCAGACAGAGGCCTGCTCTCCAGGGGAAAAGACTGTACCATAGCCTTTTCCCAACTAGGGGGAAGGGAAAGTAATCAACTCCAACCCCATGTAGCCTTCCTGTCTCACCTAGGGAGAGAAAAGGTAAGAAACATGTGTGAGGTCATAGCCCAGAAACACATGCCCACTAAAAGACAGAGATTAAATCATGCGATTATAGACCACTTCCCTTCCCCCATGCAATGCCATCAAATCAACAGGGCTCCAGAATAACAGTAGATTACAGCTGAAATTGCTGTAAGGCTGAGACTCTATAAAATAAATAGTTTGGGGGGAAATGCAAAGACAACAGGGAAGGAAAAACAAGGATGCTGGAGAAATTTGAAGCATCTGGCACCTAGAACTTTGGTGAACATTAAACATAGCCCAACTCCTAGGCAGATTAACATAAAACCTCACTCTAAATGCCTATTTAATTCACTTCCTATTACCAAAGACATCATGTGGGCCTTTCAACAAAAAATTTAAATGCAGCCTAAAAGGCAAGGAAAACATAGTCTAAAGAGACAATGTGGGCCTCAGAACAAGACTCTGCTATGGCACAGATGCTGGTATTATCAGATAGGAGTTTAAAATCACTATGATTAGCATGTAAATGACTCTACTGGAAAAAAGTGACAACAGGCAAGAACAGATGGGTAGTGAAAGAAGAGAGATGGAAATTCTAAGAACAAATCAAAAGGAAATGCTAGGAATCAAAAACGCTGTAACATAAATAAAGGATGCCTTTGACAAATGCAGCAGTAGACTGAACACAGCTGAGGAAAGAATCAGTGAGTTTGAAGATGGGCCAATATAAACTTCCCAAACAGATTTACAAAAGGAAAAAAAAAAAAAAAAAAATACATATATATATATATATATATATATATATATATATGGAAACACAAAACAAAGTAGAACAGAATAGCCAAGAGCTGTGGGACAATTTCAAAAGATTTTAATATTATAAATGAAATTTGAGTGCCAGAAGGAGAGAACAGAATGGAATGGAAGAAATATTTGAAGTAATAATGTGTTTAGAATTTTCCAAAACTAACAACTGACACCAAACCACAGAAACAGGAAGTTGAGAGAAAATCAAGCACATAAATATGAAAAAGAAAAAAGAAAAAAATTACCCCAATCATGTCATACACAGCCTACAGAATACGAAAGACAAAATAAAATCTTGAAAGAATCCAGAGGGGAAAACAACAAAACAAAGCCTTGCCTATTGATGTTTCCTGCCCTGCAACAAAGGTTGAAAACAAAAACTCTTCAGGGAGAATAAAAAGTAAGAAACTCAGGTATACATAAAGAAAGGAAGATCAGTAGAGAAGTAATAAATGAAGGTAAAATGAAATATTCTATTTCTCTTATTCTTAATTGATCTAATAGGTAAGTTTGTTCAAAGTAATAAAAAATATATTGGGTGATTATAGCATACAGATAAGGGAAATGAATAACAGCAATGTTATAAGAATTAGAAACAGTCTGCTATAAGGTCCTTGAGCTACCTGTGAAGTGGTATAGTGTAATTTGGTAGTGGACTTAGATTAGTTATAAATGTAAGCTGAAAATTACAATAAAAAGCTTTTAAAAATAAATATATTTATATACTAATACAGGAGAGAAAATGGAAGAATATAAAATCTTCAACTAGAACAAGATAAGGCAGAAAAAAAGGAAGGGTAGGGAAAAAAAGAAATAGAGAAGAAGTTCAATGAATAGAAAACTGTTACAAGCACAGTAGATACGAGTACAAACAAACTGATAATCACCTTAAATGTGAATTGCACAAATAGACAAATTAAATATTAGCGACTTCCAGAGTAGATTAGAAAATAATAATAATAATAATTATAGACAAACAGATAGGTTAAAGTAAAGGGCTGGAGAAAGATATACAATGCTAATAGTAATCAAAAGAAAGCTGCTGTGGTTATATTCATTTCAGACAGAACAAACTTCAGGAAGATTATCAAGAATAACAGGGCTATCACATAATGATAAAGAGCCATATGCTGCTCGAGGAAATAATAACCCTTAATGTGTGTTCAGAGCATCAAAATATATGTGATATATACATATATACATACATACATATATATATATGTATGTGTGCGTGTGAGTGTGTGTATATATATATATATATATATAAAGTGATATAGCTACAAGGAAAAATAGATAGGCCAACTATTATAGCTGGAAACTTCAGCACCCTTTTTTCATCTATTGATAGATTAAGCAGGCAAAAATCAGTAAGATTTTGCTTGACCCAAACCCAAACATCACTGGCAATCATCTTGTTCTAGTTGACATTTAGAGAATATTTCATCCAACAATAGCAAAATATATATTCTCTCAAACTCAGATGAATATTCCCCAAAATAGACCACACTGTGTGCTATCAAAACATACTTTCACAAATTTAAAAAAACAGAAATCATACAAAGTGTGTTCACAGACTGCAATGTAATTAAACTAGATATGCTAAAAAGAAGATAGCTGTAAAATTCCAAAATTTTTTGAACAGCATACTTCTTAATGACACATAGGAAACACTAGAAGTCTCAAGAGAAATTAAAAAAAAAATAAACTGAACTGATATGAAAGCAAAATAACAAATTTGTGGAATGTAGCAAAAGCAGTGCTTAGAGGGAAATTTGTAGCCTTAAATGCATACATTAGAAGACCATATATATATAAAATCAACAGTTTAGGCTTCCACCTGAGGATACTAGAGAAAAATTAAATAAAAATGCAAGCAGAAGAAAAATAATTGGAATAGAAGTGAATGAAATTGAAAAAGGAAAATGATAAAGAAAATCAACAAATAAAAGCTAACGAGCTTTTAAACTATCAACAAAACTGATAAATCACTAGCAAGGCTAACCAAGAAATAAACCATGAAGATGTAAATACTAATATCAGAAATGTAGGCAGGGTTATCACTACTGATCCCAAGAACATTAAAAATACATTAAGGAAATACTATGAACAACTCTATGCACACAAATTTGATAACTTAGATTAACTGGATACATTACATAACTCCCACAAGAAAAAATACATCATCGGAATGGGCCAAAATCTAATACAAAGTTGAATCAAAAGCTAAAAGCATTGCTAAAAAAAATCACTAGGCCAGATGGTTTATTGTTGGAATCTGCCAAACATTTAAGGAAGAAATGATATCAATTTTCTGCAATTACTTCCAGAAAATAGTAGCAGAAGGAAATTTCCTAACATATTCAATGAGGCCAGTATTATTCTAATAGCCACACCAGGTAAAGACTTTACAAAAAAGGAAAGTGGGTAAATCTCTCTCATGATCATAGACACAAATATTTCTGACATAATATTAACAAATAGAATCTAGAACTGTACAAAAAGAGTTATACACCAACCAAGTGGAATTTATTCCAGGAATGTAAGGCTTGTTCAACTTTTGAAATCACTTCTGGTAATCTACCATAACAACAAGCTAAAGAAGAAAAACTATATTATTTTATTATTGATGCAGTAAAAGCATTTGTCAAAACCTAAGAGCCCTTCAAGATAAAAGCCCTCTGCAAACTAGGAAAGAGAAGAAATTCCTCAAACTGAAAGAACATCCACAGAAAGCCTACAACTAACATCATGATTAATGGTGAGAAGTTGAGTCTTTTCTCTTGAGATCCGGAACAAGGCACGGATGAGCCCTCTCAGGCCTCCTAGTCAACATCATATAGGATCTTAGCTAGTTCAATAAGACAAGAAAAGAAATAAAAGACCCTGTGAAGATAATGAAAATACAAGTCACAGACTTGGAGAAAATATTTGAATATTTACAAAAAAGGTATGTATCCAAAATATACAAGGATTGTTTAAGCGTCAACAGTTAACAAGACAACCAACCCAATTAAAAATAGGACAAAAAGATATAAAGAGATGCACTACCAAAGAACTGAAAATGAGTGACACCTGTAAGCCTAGAAGTGAATAAAACTGGATGCAAATACTGTACTTTAGTATATAAAATAGTTTTCCCTGGTGTTACAGTCCAAAAATCCTTAAGTTATTACGTAAGTATATTGGAATTGTACAGATACATGAAGGGATGGCAGATGGTTGGAATGTGTTTTCTCACTGTTGACGTGGGAGTTTACAGATAAGAAAGGGGAGAAGACAAGAATGATCTATGTGGTGAATGATTAAGGTTGGTGCCATCAGTATGTACATGTGTTTAGCATAATATAAATATAGATGGCTACATATAGCGATATTTGTAGATGTGTGTACATACACAGATTACTATACATGCAAACTTTCCCTTGCTGTGTCAGCTGAGAGGGACTCTAAGCAACAACATACCTGTAGTAAAAAGAATAACTAGCACCCAGATCTTTGTTTCTAATATCCTTCTCCAATAAACATAACCATGGCTTTTTGGAGAAACAGCAGATTCCAGGACTGGGTAGGAAACAGACAAGATATGCTTGGAGGATCTTTCAGTTTGCGAAAATAAGGAGGTGCTGAAAAACAAAAACAAAACTTCACATGGATGTAGATGTGTCAAAGGACACGAGAGCCAACTGAAAGAGCTCCTGGTGGCTAAAGTTATAACAATTTGAGTTACAAAATAAACAAGGTAGTATGGGATTATAGACCAAAGTTCAAAATAAATATCCATTAGCCCATACTAAAATAAATAAATAAATAAACAAACAAACAAATAAATAAATAAATGGAGACTAGGCAAATCTCCCATGTAGAAAATTTCCAAACATTATTTGTAGATAGTAAACCCTCCAGGAGGTACACAGCATCACTCCCTAGTGCTTAAGTGTGAACTGTGCATAATGCCTTCCTTCTAACGAGTATATTATATGGTAAGGGCAGGGAAGAAGTAACTTCCCGGTGGATAAAGCTGACAAGCACTGCCTCAGTCAGGTGATGAAGGTCAACCCCAACGAGGATAAATCCTGTTGATAGTGTGTAACTTTGATATAATGTGATAAAAATGGTGCTCTACGTCTGTAGTCTCCCTTCCCTAAATCCATAACTGTAGCACAATGAGGTAGAAAACACCACACAAATTCCAATAGAGGGGCAGTCCACAAAATACTTGATCAGTACGCCTCAAAACACTCAAGGTCATCAGAGACAAGGAAAGGCTGAGAAACAGTCACAACCAAGAGGAACCTAGGGAGACATGGCAACTAAAGGTAAGGTGGTATCCTGGATGGAATCTGGAACAAGAAAAGGTCATTGGCGAAAAGTTAAGGAAATCTGAACTACCTACGTCTTTAGATCATAATAATATATCAGTATTGGTTCACTGATTGTAACAAATGTACCAGACTAATGTAAGATGTAAGTAATAGGGGGATGTAGGGGCAGGGTATATGGGAACTCTCTGCATTATCATATAAATTTTTCTGTTAATCTAAAACTATTCTAAAAAATAAAGACTACTAGAAAATAATATATGGAAAGAGATTAAAAGTCAGAAAAAAAATAACATAAATGGACTGAGATTGAGTTATGCACCAGTATTCAAGGAAATGCTTAGGGACTGTGAAGTCTTTGGAGGTGAAATGGAAGTGGTTTCTAACATGAGGTCCAGTAGAGAATGCATTAAGGTCACCACACATAGATGTGGACAGAAAACATAGTAGGCATTCAGCATTGCTTTTTGAGACATTTCCTTGTAATCTGGCTACTGTCCTTAAATGGGCAAGAGGTTGCTTTAACTCTAAAATGTTTGTGTCTGTACTACTGGGATTTCTAGGTTTAAACAGTCTGAATAGGATAATTTGTTTGTAAGAATCTCCCCTGACCCAGTACTGTGTTTCTAAAGCCACATTTCTAAAATGTTTACATGCCCCCATCTAGCTGTATGAGAAACTCCTGTGATACTTGTTAAAATGGAGGTTCTTTGGTCTTCCCAGATCTTTCCTGAATCAGAATCTACAAGAGTTTTTTTTTTTTTTTTTTTTAAACCACTGGATATCATCCTAGGCTGTAGATTGGAATTGCCTACAGAAATTTATCAACTCCAGATAAACAAATAAATACTGGTGTCCTTGTAGTATATTCTAAGATGGATCTTATTAAGCACATACCTTAAGTCTACTGTGTTTATACCCTTCCTCATTTCTAACAACATTTCCCATCTCTGAATCCAAAGAAATAGGCAAGCAAATGCCAGGAGAACTTGCTAAGCCCTTGCATGACAATCTTTTTTGTGTATACACTAAGTCAAATCATTAAAGATTTTCTTACTTCCTATTATTTATTAATTTACCCATGGACCGTTTTAAGCATGGAGGTGGATCTCAGAAGTGACATGGTTAGATGTTGTTTTCAAAAGAATGGGGGATGAGTGAATGGTGTAGGTATCTCACATTTGGACTCTATTCAGCAGAGAATGGACTGCCAATTAAAGTTTTCTAAGCAGGGGAGTCGTATCTTGAAATCTATATTTTAGTACTCAGCTTCCCAGAACAGAATTTCCAGAAAGATAGTGCCAAGGCAAAAGACAAAATTACTGATGAGAACTATGATTTATATATGTTACAAAGTTTTTAAAATATTCTTTATTCCCCTGAAATGAAGTGCCTAACTTTCTAGCAATTGTAAATAATTTTAGGCTCAGCAGTGCCCTCCAGAGTAAATATGCAACGGCCAGTTTTGCAACCTTGTGGAAGCCAAAGGAGAGCTATTTGTCATTTACTGATCCAAGAGGTAAATAGAGCTTACAATCAATCTGCACCCTTCAGCACTCTTCAGTACATTAGAATTCATTCCCAAAGGTCTCTGTATGCAGGATGCATGCTCTTTAAGCAGTTATGAGGTAGAATTACTTCTAGAAAAAAATATCTGCAGAAAAAGGGGGAGTGATTGGTGAGGATACATTTATTTCAGTTATTATTGCTTGCATGGATGTATGTGTCTGCACTTGTGTGTGTTGTAGAATACAGCACAGGGATTTTTTCATTGCCTGAAACATAAGATAATTGTCTAATCAATGGCAAAGTCTCACAGGAGGGGACAATTTACATGACATTCACAGATTTCCTCATATATCTATATATCTATATCTATATATCCATACACACACAATTATCAAGTCTGGTTTTACAATGGTGAATTCCTTTGAGAAAATCACTTTAGTGTTGCTTTTTATCTGAGACTTCTGTTTGTTCTTTTGCTGGCAATCCATTTATGTCTGCACCCTTATAGTCTACTTTGCCTTAATTTTCATCATTAAATTCATGTATAGCTTTTTAAGGCCATATATGACTAATAAAAGGGAAAATCAGAGGGTATTTACATTTTATCTTCTATATAGAGTCATGGAACATATGAAGAATACTGACCAAAGAACATGTCATACAATTTTTACCACTTTCTTTCACCAGACCACAGCCCTTGTAGTATGCCATGAATTCATGTCTTTCAGAAATCCTGCTTTGACTTTGTTTTGTTCTGTTTATTTTAAGCAACCATTTTTAAAGTATCATATTACCATTCTTTTATGGCTTTTCTCTTCCATTTATTTCCCTTTTCTCCCCTCCTCTTTTTAATATTCTGGGGTTTAAAAATAAATAAAGAGGCTTAGGCACCTTCTGGATGGGGAGAGTTAGGATGAACCTGGGAGACCAGTTGATATGATGAGGTTAGAGATGGATGTGTTTAGGGTGTGCCCAGGCCAGAACTGCCTGCGAAACATCAAGTCACCTACAGAATTTGTAAAAGACAACCATCATTAGATAGTAGGGACCAACACAGAATTAGAAGTCAGACAGGGCTGCGGACCAAATGGGATGGAAATAAAGGGCCCAGGAGAGTCATCGTTCTTGTGAGCATCTCAAAGAAGCATTAGCAAATGAACTTGAGGAGAAGCTTTGATCTCAACCATTCCAGTTCTGAGTGGGTCCAGCGCCACGCCCTACTTTAGTCTCCAAGACGGTAAACAGGGGCAGGGAGAGCAATGAGAACTTTTGGGAGAGTACACCTAAAACTGTAATGTCAAAATCAAATCATTTGGAGATCCTGGTAAAATACAAATTCGAATTCGTTATTTCTGGAGTAGGACTTGAGATTCTAAAGATCTTACGATCTCCCAAGCCAAAACCACTGGACCACATGTTGAGTACCAAGTCTTTAAGAAGCTGAATTTTCTTTTCAGAGGCTTAGTAAACAAGTGTGTAATATATATTAAAGTTTGTATCTCCAAATCATTTGTTAAAACTCTAAACAGAGTTGCAAATTTATTTAAATATTTCTTTGCCTTTAATTTATTCAAGGAGAAGGAGAATTAATATTTATCCGTAACATATTCTACCAGGAACTATAAGCACATTACTGTATTTAACCTACACAACAACCCCATGAGGTTCTCTCCATTTTACTGATGAAGGAACTGAGATATTCAGTGGTTAAAGATGTAGGCAACAGACAAGACAGCGGAGGGATGCATATCGGGAGACACTTACTGGCTCCTTTATCTCATATCTTCTCTTGACATGGTCAGGTGTCCACCAATAACCAGTTTCCGGTGAAAGCCTTCAGGGCAGATGCAACAATGGCTGCAGGCTTGCAGGAAAGGAGTGGCTGCTAGCCTCCTTGAATACTAGGCCACCTTTAGAGTCAGGCTGGTGGAAAGGTTCACGATATTCCTGATGTCTATTAGTGCCCATAAAAGTCCCCTTATGTGAAAGCAGTAGTGTATTCTGGCCAATTTCATATTTTCCTTAATGGTGTGCCTGCAGAAGTAAATCTTCAATGAATCTTGCTGCCTGTGAAGGTTTGTGTTTTTTTTTTCCATCATTTATTTAACACAGGAAAAAGTGTCAAATGTTAAAATGGACTGGATTTTGAGATTTAACCATTTTGTGCCATTATTACATGGCATACTTGATTCATCCTGGTCTGTCTTTCATTCTTCCCAATGCATTTAACTCCCTTCTGTCCCAGGCTTTGTTCACTGTTCTCTCTCCTGGAGGGTTCTCTCAATCTCCAGTCCACTCCCACTCTCCTTTGCTTGTTTTTTTTTGTTTGTTTGTTTTGTTTTTTATTTATTTATTTTTTCTCATCCATCAGAACTCAATTCTCATTTCACTTTCCTATGTTTACTTGATAAAACATTTTACAATTTAGAGAGAATATGAAGAAAGTAAACATTATGTTTTTGGTGATTGTTTGATCGCTTTTCCAATACTCTTGAGTCCAGTTAGCGGCAATGAGGCACTGCTCCCGGGTGGTGAGGAACCCTTATAAAGGAAGCCAACATCTGTGGTGATGTCCCTTTGTAGTTCAACAGGGTTTGCACACAGTAGGTGTAAAAGACTCAGGAGGTAACTCACATTGTCAAAACAGTGACTCCCCAGGACAACCCCCTTCCCCCATCTCCCTACCTCACTTATTTGTTGCCTAAATTTATTTCCATAAGAAAGAGATGGAAAATAATGCATCCAGAAGATAGTTTGATAATGGTGAGTGGTCGATGGTAAGGCAGAGGGAAAAATAAGCAGAAGTGGCTGCATCTAATTTTGGAGAAAACTATGAAGAGAGATTATGAGGAGAAATAGTTGCCATGATTGATAGGGTGAGAAAGCAGGGATGCCTAAATACTAATAAAAATATATTTATGTGTTGGAGAATAACAACTGTCACTACTTTGCTCTACAGAAGGACTATGGTGAACTTAATCTAGTTCTTCAATGCTTTGGAGACTGAAAAGGTTTTCTTCAGATTATAATTAGGCTATTATGGGACAGAAAGGAGAGGCAATAGAGCATAATTTTGTTATTTTTATACCTAAAATACATTCATATATAGTTTAAATGTAAAATATATTTATTATTTAGTCATTGACTCAGACAAACTTTTTTCAGATCTCTGGATGGTTGATGTAAGAGCTAATGTATAACATGCAACCAAGGGTACTAGTGTTACATTTTGAAAAGCTGAGATTCTTAAAGCTGGAGACCTGAATCTTGTAGCTCCATGAATATGGTTGCCAACATAATTGATCTCTTGATTCCATATGCCTGACATTGAATATCTGATCTCAAACCCCATGGCATGGAACTTAAGAGTTGGTGTTCATTTTTCTCTTTATAGTTGAATTAAATGTATGGCTCCACATTGGAAATGTCTGAAGATAACAGATAAGGAAATTATGGAAGATATTCATCAAACACCTTAAAGATTATAAAAAGAACATGAATAAAATGATCTAATTTGGAAGTCCAAAGAGACAAAGCAGACAAAGAATGGTTTCGAATTGAATGCAGAGAGTCCAGGCAAACTATATATTGCCTTATTGATAATGAGAGAAAATTGAGCATTTGGAACAAGTAAAGATACCCCAAACATACACACATTTACACAACGATTGGAAGAGAAGCTACAAAACAAAATAACTCTGAAGTTCATTATTAACTTATAGCTAATGTGTCCCTTAGAGAATTATGGACAGAGATGGTAAGAACATGTAAAGGAAATTTGCTTTAAAAGTTGTGAGAATATTGAAAGGTCTCTTCCCTTCCCCACCCCATCATCCTTTTCTTGTTTGCTGCCTCAGTTGCCTCTGCCTTCTCGACATTTCTCCCTGAGTTCACTGGTGACCTCTATCTGGAGACTCCATGGATAGGAGCCAGTCTTGACAGAGACATGTTGTATAATATAGCCTCAGCTTCTCACTCCATAGAACTTAAAACTCAGCTACTTATCCTGCGTATTCCTCAACAAGAATAGAGTCCAGTACATGGTAAGTGATCAGTAAATATTTGTTGAAAGAATAAATGGAAGAATGAATGAACCACTACCCACCGTCATAGTGCTCTGGGGAATTGTTGGCTACCAGTAGACACCAAGTCCACTGATGTCCTGGAAGGACTTTCAGGCTCCTGTGTGGCTCCCACATCACAGCTTTCCTTCTTGCCTGACTTGTCCTATGCCTGCCACACTGTGATATCCTTCAGGATGGACATCTGCGCTCCCAACTCAAGATATCCACCGCCGAATCACCTTCACTCCTGCACCCTCTTATAAATCTGCTACTGCCCCTTTTTCTTGCACTGTCAGAGTCACCCTCAAAGCTTGGTTAGTTTATCCCCAATATTTCTTCCAACCTGGTGGGAGAGATAGTATTTCCTCCTCTTGATCTGGTATATGCTCTCAAAGCTGCCCATCAGGCCTTTTTAACAAGCCTGAGACAGAGGAAGAGCAGGGAAAGGTAAATGTGAGGAATTTCATCAGGGAGAATCCATGTTTGTCAAAACTACTGACATCTGAGGACTGAGCAGGTGAACACATTTTCCGTGTTTCTTTCTACTGAACTGACTTGACTAATTTTATTTCAAAGAATCCATCCTAAGACCTTGGATGGGGCTGCTGGGAAAGTTTGAAGAACTCTGTGTGATGTAAATGGAGATAAACTTGAAAAAAGCGTCAAAGGTAATTAAATAATTAGCCACGTTAAACAACCTCAACCAGGATGGTGTAGTCCTGGATTCCTTATTAAGGTGGAAGATATTAACCCTGATATTGGCAAAATATCTGGAGGGAAGTTACAAATAGTTCCTCACCCAACTCTAATTCTCTAATAGTTAATCTGTTTAGTTGTCTATGTGTGTGTGCAGGTGCATGTTACAGGATTGGGGTTTTGTGGTTAGGTGAATGAAATTTGCAAATAGAAAAGCATAAATGAAATGAAATGAAAACAACAAAACTGAGCAACATGTGGTTAATTATATTACAATGAAACATAAATGTTTCAATTCCTTTTGAAATTTTTATTAAATAATTTTGAGTGTAGGGAACCTTCCTAAGGAATGAGAGAGATGTGAAAATCTTTGAGAAGTATATGGTTCTTTGCCTTTTATTTTGGAGTTGGCTACCCAGTGCACTTTCTGGAATATTCCTGCTTTGGGGGGATGGCCTTATTAAATCTCTTCTGCAGAAAATAATCCAAGGCTCCCATCATTGCCATTTTATCCAGTGATCATATACTTTCCAGCTTGTCTACGCTCTCCATTTCAGTAGTAACATTGTCAA